>NW_023044983.1:992641-1075141 GCF_011762505.2 Arvicanthis niloticus
TTAAAACATTTAGTTCTGAACTTGCTTTAGGAGAAGCGCCAGCTTACGAACATCCACTCAAAATCTTTTTATCTTACGGTAAATAGCTATAAGTCTAAACCAGTCAGAAATCCAGAATGATGAGTTAACTATAATTGTGGGAAGCACAAAGCATAGCTTCTAAAACTTAGACCAATTATAGAAACCTCCAAACACCTGAACAAGCCCCTATACTACCGAACGTTGGAGCATATATCTTCAGCCTTCTGGCCCCCAGAATCATCTGACAGAACTTAGGTGATGCAGATATTAGGACGATTACTTGTCTAGGGCAGATAAAATCAGTTTCGACTATTTTGCATGTGTGGCCTTTTCTGGACAGTATTTTTGCTGTAGATGGAGAGAGGCAATTCTGCCTAGTGGCTGTTACAACACAAACTGGAGTAACTCAAGGATGCTCAATTTCTGCTTTAGAATCCCAACCAGGAAGCTGTCAGGAGAGACAGCGGTCTATAATCAATATGAACATTAATATATAAATATTTGTAGCGTCAGTTCTATGGACTTCTGATGTTTTGAAAACCAACTATTCATGAAGATTACCTGGACTGTTGTCCTGTTCACTTCCTCTCAGATATTTCTAAATAAAATATGGAAAACACCCTAACAATAAATTCAAAATATGAATTGCTATAGTCCCTTAACTCATAGGTTAACCGTCCCAAATCAGTTAAAAAGGTTAAAAAGGTGCTGGGTCTAGGCATTGTATTCCTAAATGTGTTATACAGGCACAATGCCCATGAGCGTATCAATATTCATCTCATTTATATATTAATAAGAGGCTCGTACCAATGAAAACCTTCCATTTGAGAGCAAAGTAAATTTTCTACCATTTAAGAAATTATAACTTCATCTTGATAATAATTATGCAGATTTCTACCAATAGGTTATGGCTAGTGCAACAAGTCCTAGCTAATCCCCCCTCTTCCAACAAAACCACTACTTGTTTCCTAGAAAGACAGACCATTATTAACCCACATTAGTCCCCAAGCTCAGGGAACAGGGGCGCTGACTCTTCTTTAACTTCTTTGAGCTGATTAAGGGCATTGAGATTTTGAGAAGAGGGGTGGGGGGAAAAGTAAGTTGATAAGCCTCTGATGCTGTCTCTTCACTGAATCCAGATGGAATTCCAGGACATCAGAGGTTTGGGCAGGTCTGCTCAGTATGCTTGATGAGTAGATACACCAAGGCTGTGTATTCTGCAATATACAATTCTCAGAACAAGTTTTAGTATCAAAAAAAAAAATTTCCCACCCCCAGGGGGCTGACATTTTTTTAAAAGATGTTGGTTCTGAAGACTTTTTTCCTGCTTGTTAAAATTGGTTGTAGTATTTACGTTTCAGATTTTATCCCCTTAGCCTACTTCCTCCCACCACCCAGAAACCTCCTATCTCATCCCCCTCCTCATGCTTCTATGAGGCAGTGACCGCACCTAACCCCCCTCACTATCCCCTCCCAGCCCTCATTTTCCCTCCCCCCACTGTGTGTTCATTTTTTATGGGACCAAGAAACTCCTCTCCCACCTATGTCCGACAAGGCCATCCTCTGCTACATATACCTCTGGAGTCTTGGGTCCCTCCCTAAGTGTTCCAGGCTGGTGGTTTAGACCCTGGGGGGCTCTGGTTGTTTGGTATCGTTGCCTTCCACCTGAGGTCAATAACCCTTTCTGCTCCTTCAGTCCTCTCACTAAGTTCTCCTTTGGGAAACCCCTGATCATATCAGTGGTTAATTGTAAACATTGTCCTCTGAGTGTGTTAGTCTTTGGCTGACCTCTAAGGAGACAGCTATATCATGTTCCTCACATTATGCACTTCCAGCCATCCACAACAATGTTTAGATTAGGTGGCTGTACATGGGGTGAATACCCAGGTGGAATGGTCTCCTGATGGCCCCTCCTTCAGTTTCTGTTCCATGTTTTGTTTCCCTATTTGCTCCCTTGAGCATTTTTGTTTCTCGTTCTAAGTAGAACTGAGGCATCCCCTCTTGGTCTTCCTTCTTCATGAGCTTCATGTGGTCTGTGGGTTGAGTCTTCACTAATCCAAGCTTTTGGGCTAACATCCGTGGAGATATGTTTGTGTAACTATCTTCTTTTGGGGTTTTTGGAAGATTACTTCTTGCTTTTTCTAGGTTATAGTTTCCCTCCTTGTGTTGGAGTTTTCCACCAATTATTCTTTGAAGTGCTGGATTTGTGTTGAGATACTGTGTAAATTTAGATTTGTCATGGAATATTTTGGTTTCTCCATCAATAATGATTGACAGTTTTGCTGGGTATAGTAGTCTGGGCTGGCATTTGTGTTCTCTTAGGGTCTGTATGATATTGGTCCAGGATCTTCTGGCTTTTATGGTCTCTGGTGAGAAGTCTGTTGTAATTCTTATACATCTGCCTTTATACGTTACTTTTCCTTTTTCTCTTACTGCTTTTAGTATTTTTTCTTTGTTTTGTACATTTGATGTTTTGACTATTACATGGCGGGAAGTATTTCTTTTCTGGTCTAAACTATTTGGAGTTCTGTAAGCTTCTTGTATATTTATGGACATCTCTTTCTTTAGGTTAGGGAAGTTTTCCTCTATAATTTTGTTGAGGATATTTACTGGTCCTTTTAGTTGGGAGTCTTCCCCCTCATCTATACCTATTATCCTTAGGTTTGGCCTTCTCATTGTGTCTTGGATTTCTTGTACATTTTGGGTTAGTAGCTTTTTGTATTTTGCATTTTCTTTGACAGTTGTGGCAATGTTTTCCATGGTATCTTCTGCACATGAGATTCTCTAATCCATCTCTTGTATTCTGTTGGTGATACTTGTGTCTATGACTCCTGATATTTTTTAGGTTTTCTATCTCCAGGGTATTGTCCCTTTGTGATTTCTTTATTGTTTCTACTTCCATTTTTAGATCCTGCATGGTTCTGTTTAATTCCTTTTCCCATTGATTGCATTTTCTTGCAATTCCTTAAGGGAATTTTGTGTTTCCTCTTTAAGGGTTTCTATCTGTCTACCAGTGCTCTCTTAAGTTCTTTGAGAGTGTTATTTATGTCTTTCTTAAAGCCCTCTATCATCATCATGAGAAGTGATTTTAATTCTGATTCCTGCTTTTCTGGTGTGATGGGGTGTTCAGGGCTTGCTCTGATGGGGGAGCTGGGTTCTGATGATGCCATGTAACTTTGGTTTCTGTTGCTTACGTTCTTGCTCTTGCCTTTTGCCATCTGGTTAACTCTAGTGCTGCCTGTACTTTCTGTCTCTGACTGAAGCCTGTCTTTCTAGTTATCGAGCTTGTGTTTGATCTCCTAGGGGTCCAGATATCTCTGTGATCTTTTCCAGTTGCACTGATTACAGTGGTACCTCTAGAATGCCTCAGGATATGGTGCCTCCAAAGTAGTGGTCCAGCTAGGTGTCTGCTGTTCTGGGTGCAGTGTCTCCTCAAGAATATCTCTGGATATGTTGTCTGAAGCTCTGAGTTCATTTGTTCCTCTGTGGCTCTGTATTGAGTGGACCTTCCAGTATGTGTCAGGTGGAATCTGGGGTCCACACAACAGCAGACCTGGCAGAGGTCTGATCCAGGCCTCATATCTGAGAACTAGTTTCTAAGACACTGTCCAAATTAGAGTGCCTGGGATCCCTGCTTCCTCTGGGTTCTTGGAGGTTGAGGACAGAGCTGCCACCCAAGATCTGCTCAGTGCTCTGGCCCAGACCGGAAGGAACCAGTGTTCTGGGCCGGGAGTGATTTCCTGGGTCCTTTTGGTTCCCAGTTACTCCCTGTTTAGGGTGGGCCCTGCTGTCTGCTTACCTAAGATACTGCCTGAGTTCGAGCTCCTGGGATCCCTGCTTCCTCTGGGTTCTTGGAGGTTGGGGACAGAGCTACCACCCAAGATCTGCTCCACAGTGAAATTCTTACACCAATGTCCACTGCAGAGACGTCCTTCCCACAGTACACCTCAGGGATTTCCTCCTAACTGTCAAACACAGGGACGTTCTTCCCACTGTAAACCACAGGGACATCCTCCCAACTGTGCACCATGGGGACATCCTCCTGTGCACAGCAGAGATGTCCTCACAAATGTGTACCACAGGTACATCTTCCGGTTCACACCATAGAAGTCCTTACCACTGTCCACCCCAGAGATGTCCTCTGCACTCTCCACATCAGAGAAATCCTTCATAGGGTCCACCAAAGAGATGTTCTCCGGTGCACCACAGAAGCGTTCTTACCACTGTTCACCACAGGGATGTCCAGCCCACTGTCCAAAACAGAGACTTCCTTCCCACTGTCCACCACAGGGACGTCCTTCCCACTGTCCACCACAGGGACGTCCTTCCCACTGCCCAGCAAAGTGATGTACTTCCCAAAGTTCACCACAGGGACGTTCTTCCAACTGTCCACCAGATGGACATCCTTCCCACTGTTCATCACACGGACGTCATCACTACTGTCTACCGCAGGGACATCCTTCAAATTGTCCACCACAGTGACATCCTTCCCCAGTCTACCACAGAGACGTAAACCACACTGTCCACCACAGGGATGTTTCCCCACTGTCCACCACAGTGTTGTCCTCAACAATGTCCACTACTGGGGTGTTCTTTCCCACTTTTCAAAAACATGGACATCCTCCCTACTGTGAACCACAGTAACATCCGTTCTGTGCACAACAGGGTCATCCTCATGACTGTGCAGCACAGGGATATCTTCCAGTGCACATCATCCCCACTGTCCACCACAGTGTTGTATTCTGCACTCTCCAAAACAGGGACATCCTTCCCACGGTCCACCAAAGGGACATTCTCTAGTACACCAAAGAAAGGTCCTCATCACTCTTCACCACAGGGATGTCCTCCCCACTGTCCATCACAGGGACATTTTTCCTACTTTCCACAACAATGTCGTCCTTCCCATTGTCCACCACAGAGACATCCTTCCCACTTTCCACCATAGAGAGTTCCAACCCAGGGTCCACCACAGGGATGTCATACACACTGTCAACCAAAGGGATTTCTTTCCTACAGTCCACCACAGGGACATTATTCCAACTGTCCACCACATGGACATCCTCCCCACTGTCCATCACATAGACGTCCTCACCACTGTCTACCACAGTGATGTCCTTTCCTCTGTCCATCAAATGGACGTCCTTCACACTGTCCACCACTGGGACATCCTCCAAATTTTCCACCACTGTAACATCCTTACCTCGTCTACCACAGAGACCTACACCACACTGTCCACCACATGGATGTTTCCCCACTCTCCACCACAGGGTTGTCCTCATCAATTTCCACCACTGGGGGTGTTCTTTTCCACTGTTCAAGACAGGGACATCCTCCCTGCTGTGCACCACAGGAGCAATGTCCTGTTCACAACAAGGAAGACCTCATTTGCACAACAGGGACATCCTGACCAATGTTCACCACAGGGAAATCATTTCCACTGTCCACCACAGGGATAACCTCCCCAATATTCACTAGAGTGGACCTCCCCACAGTCCACCACATGGACGTCTTTCAAACTCTCCATGAAAGAAACATCCTCTGCACTTTGCACCACAGAGACATCCTCCTATGCACAACAGGTATGTCCTCCCAACTGTGCACCACATTAATATTCTTTCCACTGTCCACAACAGTGATGTCCTTCCCACTGTCGACTACAGAGATGTCCTCCCTGCTGTCCACCTCAGAGACATTCTTCCCAATTTCCACCACAGAAACGTCCTCCCCACTGTCCACCAAAGAGATGTCCTTCCCACATTCCACCACAGAGAAATCCATGCCACTGTCCACAACAGAAATGTCCTCCCCACTGTCCACCATAGGGAGGTCCTTTCAACTGTCCACCACAGGGGCATCCTTTCCATGGTCCACCACACAGATATCCTTCCCACTGTCCTCCACAGGGACATCCTCCTGTGTAGTACAAGGACATGCTTACCACTGTCTACAACATAGTTGTCCTCAAGGATATGCACTAAAGGGAATTCCTCACCTCTATCCACCACACGAATATCCTCCATAATGTAAACCACAGGGACATCCTACACACTGTCCACAAGAGGGAGGTCCTCCCTCTGTCCACCACAGGAACATCCTTCTTCCTATCAACCACAGTGATGTCCTCCCCACTGTCCTCCAAAGGGACGTCCTTCCCACTGTTGACCACAAGGAAGTCATTTCAAGGCTCCACCACAGGGAAATCCTCTTCACTGTCCAACACAGATGTCCTTCTCACTGTACACCCCAGGGACATCCTCCTGTGCACAAAAGGGATATTCATACCACTGTCCACCCCAGAGATGTCTTCTGCACTACCCATTACAAGGACATCCTTCTCACTGTCCACCAAAGAGACATTCTCTTGTGCACCACAGGTGTGTTGTCCATACTGTCAACAAGGCGGTCATCCACACTGTCCACCACAGTGAAATCCTCTCAATTCTCCAACACAGGGACATCCTCGCAACTGTCCACAACATGGATGTCCTCCCAACTATCAAACCTAGCAGTCTTTCCCACTGTAAACAACAGGGACATCCTCCCCACTGTGCACAACAGGGACATCCTCCTGTGCACAACAGGGATGTCCTGACCACTGTCCACCAAAGAGATGTCCTCTGCACTCTCCACCATATGGACATCCTTCCAACTATGCACCATAGGGACATTCTCCAGTGCACCACAGTAACATTCTCCCCACTGTCCATCACAGTGAAATTCTCTCACCAATGTCCACCTCAATGACGTCCTTCCCACAGTCCACCAAAGGGATTTCCTCTTAACTGTCAAGCACAACAATGTCCTTCCCACTGTAAACCACAGGGACATCCTCCCAACTGTGCACCACAGGGACATCCTCCTGTGCACAACAGAGATGTCCTCATGAATGTGCACCACAGGGACATCTTCTGGTTCACACCATAGACGTCCTCATCACAGTCCACCCCAGAGATGTCCTCTGCACTCTCCAAAACAGCGACATCCTTCCAACGTTCCACCAAAATAAGGTTTTCTGTGCACCACAGAAACGTCCTCACCACTGTCCACCACAGAAACCAACTCCCCACTGTCCAACATGGAAACGTCCTACTCTCTGTCAGTCACAGGGACATCCTGCCCAATGTCTACCACAGGGATTTTCTCAACAATGTCCAACACAGAGTTTTCCTCAGCTCTCTTCACTACAGGGACATCTTTCCCCCATCAACCACAAAGACGTCCACACCACTGTCCACCACAGTGATGTTTCCCCACTGTCCACAACAAGGGGCATCTTCATCAATGTCCACCACAGGGATGTTCTTTCCCATTGTTCAAAACAGGTACATCCTCCCCACTGTGCACCATAGGGACATCATTTTGTGCACAACAGGGTCCTCCTCATGACTATGCACCACAGGGTATCTTTCAAGGCACAACAGGGTCTTGTTCACCACTGTCCACCCCAGAGATGTCCTCTGCACTCTCCAAAACAGGGACATTCTTCCAACGCTCCATCAAAATGACATTGTCCATTGCACTACAGAAACATCCTCACCACTGTTTACTACAGGGATGAACTCACCTCTGTCCAACACAGGGACATCCTCCCCACTGTCCACCAAAGGGATGTACTTCCCAAAGTCCACCACAGGGACGTTCATCCAACTGTTCTCCACGTGGACATCCTCCCCACTGTCCCTCACATGAATGTCCTTCCAATGGCTCACCACAAGGACATTCTCCAAATTGTTCACCACAGTTACGTCCTTCCCTGTCTACCACAGAGACGTAAAAACCACTGCTCACCACAAGGATGTTTCCCCACTGTCCACCACAGGGTTGTCCTAACTAATGTCCACCACTGGGGTGTTATTTTCCACTGTTCAAGACAAGGAAATCCTCCCTCCTGTGAACAACAGGGTCATCCTCATGACTGTGCACCACAGGGACATCTCCCAGTGCACAACAGTAATGCCCTCACCACTCTCAACCCCATAGATGTCCTCTGCACTATCCACAACAGGGAAATCCTTCCTACAGTTCAACAAAGAGAAGTTCTCTTGTGCACCACAGAAACGTTCTCACCACTGTTCATCACAGGGATGTCCAGCCCACTGTCCAAAACTGGGACATCCTTCCCATTGTCCACTACAGTGACTTCCTTCCCACTGTCCACTACAGGGACATTCTTCCCACTGTCCACAAAAAGGACGTCCTTCCCACTATCCAGCACAAAAATATCCTCCCCACTGTCCACAACAGTGATATCCTTCACACTGTCCACCACGAAGAAGTTCTACCCACTGCCTTCCACAGGAATATCCTACCCACTGTCTACCACAGGGACATCCTTTCCACTGTCCAACAAAGGGACATCCTTCCCACCGTCCAACAAAGGTACATATTTCCACTGTCCACCTAAGTGACTACCTCCCCTCTCTCCACCACAGGGGCATTTTTTCCACTGTCCACCACAGGGAGTTCCTCCCCAATGTCCACCAGAGGGACATCCTTCCCACTGTTCACCACAAGGATATCTTTCCCAGTGTCCAACACAAGAACATCCTTTCCACTGTCCACCACAGGGACATCCTTGTGTGTACCAGAATGTTATTTTTATCACTGTCCACAACATGGTTTTCCTCAACAATGTCCACTACAGGGACGTCCTCCCCACTGTCCAATACATGGACCTTCTTCCCACTGTTCACCACATAAAGGTCCTCTCTACTGTCCACCACAGAGATATCCTTACCACTGTCCAAACCAGTGACATTTTCCCCACTGTCCACAACAGGGATGTCCTTCCCACTGTCCACCAGAGAATGGAAGTCTTTCCCAATGTCCAAAACAGTGATGTTCTTCCCACAGTCCAAAACATAAATGTCCTTCCCACTGTCCACCACAGGGAGGTCCTCTCTACTGTCCATCAAAGTGATGTGCTTTCCACTGTCCACCACAGGGATGTACTCCCCACTGACTACAACAAGGATATTCTTTCCACTGTCCACCACAGCAAAGTCCTCCCTAGAGTCCACCACAGGAACATACTACCCTAGTCCACCACAGGGACGTCCTTCCCACTGTCTACCACAAGGAGTTCCTCCCCAATCTTCCCCAAAGTTAGGTCCTCTCCACTATCCACCACAGGGACATCATTTCAAAAGTCCACCACAGAAATCCCCACTGTCCACAACAGTGATGTCCTTCACACTGTCTACCACAGAGATGTTCTACACACTGCCCTCTACAGGGAAATCCTACCCATTGTCTACCACAGGGATGTACTTAGCACTGTCCACCAAAGGGACATTCTTGCCACTGTCCACCAAAGTTACATCTTTCAACTGTACACCACATAAACATCCTCCCCACTCACCACCACAGGGACATGCTTCATAGAGAAGTCCTCCCTGTTGTCCACAAAAGGTACATACTTCCCATTGTCCACCACAAGAACATCCTCCAAATTGTCCACCACAGTGACATCCTTTTCATTCTTCACCACTGGGACATCCTACCTACTTTGCACAACAGGGACATTTTCCTGTGTACAACAGGGATATCCTCACCACTGTGCACCACACGGACATCCTCCTTTGCACACCAGGTGTGTCAGCTGAACTCTCCACTCCAGAGATGACTACTACACACTCCACAACAGGGACATCCTCCCCACACTCCAACAAAGAATCGTCTTTCCCACTACTCACCACAGGGATATCATCGAAAATGTCCAACACAGAAAAGTCCTCTTCATGGTCCACCCCAGGGATGTCCTTCCCCCAGTCTACCACAGAGATGTCCTCCCCACGGTCCACCAGAGGGATATCATTCCCACTGTTCAGCACAAAAAAGTCCTTCCCAATATCAACAACAGAGACTTCCTTCCCACTGTCCACAACATAAATGATCTTCCCACTGTCTACCACAGTGTGTTTCTCTCTACTGTATACAACAGAGATGTACTTTTCACTGTCCATCAAAGGGACATTATTTTTTTGCACCAGAGAAACTTCCTCACAACTGTCCACCAAAGAAACATACTCACCAATGTCCACCACTGTTACTTCCTCTCCACTTTCCACCATGAGGAGGTCCTCTCCACTGTCCACCACAGAAACATCTTTTCCACTGTTAACCACAGGGACGTGCTTCCCAATATCCCTGACTGGGAGGTCCTTACCACTGTCCACAACAGGGACATACTTTCCACTGTCCACAACAGAAACATCCTCATCACTGTCTATCACAGGGACATCTTTACCACTGTCCACCACAGAGAGGTCCTCCCTGCTGTCCACCACAGAGACATCCTTCACACTGTCCAACACAGTAACGTCCTCTCAGTTGTCCAAAACAGAAACGACCTTCCCACTGTCCACCACAGGGACCTCCTACTTACTGTCCAACACAGGGAGAACCTCCTCACTGTCTACAAAAGGGACGTCCTTCTCATTGTCCACAAAATGGATATCCTTTCACTGTCCACAAAAAGGACTGTGACCTCCTTTCCACAGTCCACCACAGGGAAGTCCTCTCTACTGTCCACCACAGGGATGTCCTTTCCACTGTCCACCACAGTGATGTCCTCTGCCCTGTCCACAACAGGCATGTCCTTTCCATGGTCCAACACAGGGACCTCCTTCCCACAGTCCACCAAAGGGAAGTCCTTTCCACTTTCCACCAAAAGGATTTCCTCCACCCTGTCCTCAACAGGCATGTCCTACACACTGTCCACCACAGAAAGGTACACCCTTCTGTCCACAACAGGAACGTACTTCCCAATGTCCCCTAAATGACCTCCTCTCCTATGTTCACCTCAGAGACGTTCTTCCCACTGTCCACCACATGGTGTTTCTCATTACTGTTCATGAGAGGGACATGCTTCCCACTGTCCACCACATAACATCCTTTACAATGTCCTCAACATGGACGTCCTTCCCACAATCCACAACAAAAATATCCTTCCCACAGTCCAACACATGGACATTCTTCCCACTGTGCACCACAGAAAGGTCCTCTCTACTGTCCACCACAGGGATGTTCTTACCACTGTCCAAAGCCGTGACATCCTCCCCACTGTCCACATCACGGATATCTTCCCCACTGTCCACCACATGGACGTCCTTCCCACTGTCCACCTAAGTGAGGTCTTCCCCTCTGACCACAAGAGTGACATTCTTCCCACAGTTCACCACAAAAAGGTCTTTCACAATGTCCACAACAGAGATGTTCTTCCCACAGTCCAAAACATAAATGTCCTTCCCACTGTCCAACACAGAGACCTCCTTCCCACTTTCCACCACAGGGAGGTCCTCTCTTCTGTCCATCAAAGTGATGTCCTTTTTACTGTCCACCACAGGGACGTTCTCTCCACTGTCCACAACAGGGATGTTCTTTCCACTGTCCACTAGAGGGATGTCCTCCCCAGTGTCCACCACAAGAATGTACTACCCACTGTCCACCACAGGGACATCCTACCCATGGTCTACAGCAGGGAGGTCCTCCCCAAACTCTTCCAAAGTTAGGTCCTCTCCACTGTCCACCACAGGGACATCATTTCAACTGTCCACCACAGAAAAATCCATCCCCTGTCCACAACAGTAATGCCCTTCCCACTATCCACCACAGAGATGTTCTACCCACTGCACTCCACAGTGACAGCCTACCCACAGCCTACCACAGGGATGACCTTCCCACTGACCACCAAAGGGACATTCTTCACATGGTCCACCAAAGGTACATCTATCAACTGTCCACCACAGAGACATCATCCCCACTGTCCACCACAGGGACATCCTACCCACTGACCACAAAAGGACGTCCTTCATACAGTCCACCTCAGAGAAGTTCTCACTGTTGTTTACCAAAGGGACGTCCTTCCCACTGTCCACCAAAAAGACACCCTCCAAATTGTTCACCACAGTGACATCCTTTTCACTGTTCACCAATGGGATATCCGACCCACTTTGCACAACAGGGACATTTTCCTGTGCACAAAAGGTATATCCTCACCACTGTGCACCACAGGGACATTCTGCTTTGCACATCAGGGATGTCAGCAACACTCTCCACCGCAGAGATGTAATCTGCAGCCTCAATGACAGGGACATCCTCCTCACTATCCATCAAAGATATGTGTTTACCACTATTCACCACATGGATGTCATCCCAAATGTCCAACACAGAAAAGTTCTCTTCACAGTACACCACAGGGATGTCCTTTCCCCTGTCCACCACATGGATGTCCTAGCCACTGTCCACCAGAGGGATATCCTTTCCACTGTTCACCACAAATATGTCCTTCGCAATATCGACAACAAGGACCTCCTTCCTACTGTCCAAAACATAAATGTTCTTCCCACTATCCATCACAGTGTGTTTCTCTCTACTGTCCACCAAAGAGATGTACTTTCCACTGTCCACCAAAGGGACATTTTCCTTTGCACCAAAGAAACTTCCTCACCACTGTCCACCACAGAAATATCCTCACCACTGTCCACCACTGTGAAGTCCTTTCCACTTTCCACCATGAGGAGGTCCTCTCCACTGTCCAACACAGAAACATTCTTTCCACTGTTCACCACAGGGACATTTTTCCCAATATCCACAAGAAGGAGGTCCTTACCACTGTCCACAAAAGGGACATCCTTTCCACTGTCCACCACAGACAGGTCCTCCCTACTGTGCACCACAAAGATGTCCTTTGCAATGTCCACCTCAGTCACGTCCTCTCATTTGTCCAAAAGAGAAACATCCTCCCCACTGTCCAAAAAGGGACGTCCTATTTACTGTCCACCATATGGAGAACCTCTCAAATGTCCACCCCAAGGAGGTCTTCCCCACAGTCCAACACAGGGATGTCTTTTCCACTGTCCACCAAAGGGACATCCTCCCAACTGTCCACCACAATGACATCCTCCTTTGCACAACAGGGATGTCCTCAACACTGTGCACCACAGGGACATACTTATCATTGTCAACCACAGGGATGTCCTTCCACTGTCCATCAAAATGAGATCCTCCCTGCTGTTCACTACAGGGGCATCTTTACCACTGTCCACCACAAGGTCATCCTCACCACTGTCCACCACAAGGATATCCTCTTCACTGTATAAAACATGTATGTACACCTCAGGGATGTCCTCTTTACTTACCACCACAGAAACTTTCTACCCAGTGTCCACCACAGGAACATCCTCACCACTGTCCACTAGAGGAACGTCCTCCCCACTCTCAACCACAGAAAAATCTTCCCCACTCTCCACTACAGGGACGTCCTTCCCACTCTCCTCCACAGGTATGTCTACCATAATTTCCACCAGAGGAAAGTCCTCTCCACTGTCCATCACAAAAACATCCGATACACTGTCCACCACAGAAACGTCCTCATCACTGCCCATCACTGAGACATGTTTCCCACTGTAAACCACAGATGGGTGCTCTCTGGTATCTACCACAGGGACATCTTTCCCACTGTCCACAACAGTAACGTCCTTCACACAGTCCAAAACAGAGATGTCCTCCCCAGTGTTCAACAAATGGATGTCCTACCCACTGTCTACCACAGGACGGTCCTTTTTACTATAAACCACAAAGAGGTCCTCCCAGCTGTCCACCACAGGGACATCCCTCTCACTGTTCACCACAAGGACATCCTCACCACTGTGCACCACAGGTACATCCTCCCGTGAACAACAGTGAAGTCCTCACATTTGTGCACCACAGGAACATTTTCTTGTGGACACCAGGGATGTCCTCACACCTCTACCCCAGAGATGTCCTCCGCATACTCCATAGCAGTGACTTCATTCCCAATGTCCACCAAAGGATGTTTTCCTTTGCACCAGAGAAATGTCCTCACCATTGTCCACCACAGGATGTCCTCCCCACTGTCCACCAAAGGACGTCCTCCCCACTGTCCACCAAAGAGAAGTCCTTTCCACTGTCCACAACAGGGACGCCCTTCCCACTGTCCACCACAGAGATGTCCTTCCCACTGTCCACCACAGAGAGTTTCTCACAGCTGTCCACCACAGTAATGTCCTTCTCACTGTTCACCACAAGGACATCCTCCCGACTGCACCACAAGGACATCCTCCCATGTACAACAGGGATGTCCTCACCCTAGTGCACCAAAGAAACATCCTTCTGTGCACACCATGGATGTCCTCACCACTGTCTACCCAGAGATGTTCTCTGCACACTCCACCACAGGAACATCATTCCCATTGTCCACCACAGGGACATACTCCCAATGTCCACCAAATGGAAGTCCTCTCCACTGTCCACAACAGGAACATCCCTCCCACTGTCCACCAGAAATACGTTCTTCCAACTGTCTACCACAGGGACATCCTCCCCAGTGTCAACCAAAGGGACGTCCACCCCACTGTATAACACAGGTAAGTTTTCCACACGGTCCAATATAGGTGCGTCCTCACCAATGTCCACCACAGGGACATCCTTCCTACTCCCAACCACAGGTAGGTCCTCCCCACTGTCCACAACATGGATGTCCTCCTCACTTTAAACCAAAGTAATGTCCTTCCCACAGTCCACCATAGGGACGTCCTTCCAACTGTCGAATACATGGACATCCATCCCACTGTCCACCACAGGGAAGTCCTCCCCACCATCCACCACAGGGAGTTCATCACCATAGTCCACTACACGGATGTCCTCCACAGTGTAATTGACAGGGATGTCCTCCGCAGTGTGCACTACAGTGAAGTACTCACCACTCTATACCACAGGGATGTCCTTCCCACTGACCACCTCAGTGACTATCTCCCCTCTTTCCATCACAGGGACATCCTACCCGCTGTCCAACACACAAAGTTCCTCCCTGCTGTCCTCCACAGGGACATTCTTCTGTGCATAACAGAAATGTTCTTACCACTGTCCATTGCACAGATGTGCTCTGCACTTTCCACTCCAGGGAAATCATTCCCACTGTCCTCCAAAGAGACGTTTTCTTGTGCACAACAGTAATGTCCTTCACACTGTCCACAAGGCCATCATCCCCACTGTCCACCACAGTGAAATTCTCTCACCAATGAGATGTCCTTCCCTTAGTCCAACGCAGGGATTTCCCCCCAAATGTCAAACACAAGGACATCCTTCCCACTGTAAATTACAGGGACATCATCCCCACTGTGCACCACAGGGACATTTTCCTGTGTACAACATGGTGTCCTCATGAATGTGCACCAAAGGGACATCTTCTGGTGTACACCATAAATGTCCTCACCACTGTCTGCCACAGAGATGTCCCCTGAGCTCTCCGAAACAGAAACATCCTTTCCACGGTCCACCAAAATAATGTTTTCCAGTGCACCACAGAAACCTTCTCACCACTGTCCACCACAGGGCAATCCTTCCCACTGTCCACAACAAGGATATCCTTCCCACTGTCCACCACAGGGTCTTCCTTCCCACTATTCTCAACAAGGACGTCCTTCCCACTGTCCACCACAGAAATATCCTCCCCACTGTCCACAACAGGGATGTCCTTCCCACTGCCCACCACGAAGATGTTGTACCCACTGCCCTTCACAGTGACATCCTCCACACTGTCTACCACAAGGACGTCCTTCCCACTCTCCACCAAAGGTACATCTTTCAATTGTCCTCCTAAGTGACGTCCTCCACCACTGTGGCATCCTTCCCATTGTCAACCACAGGGAGTTTCTCCCCAATGTCCATAAGAGAGACATACTTCCCTCTGTTCATCACAAGGAGGTCTTTCCCAAAGTACAAAACAGGGGCAACCTTCTGACAGTCCACAATATATATGTCCTTCCAATGTCCACCACAGAAAACTCCTTCTCACTGTCCACCACAGGGAAGTACCCTCTACTGTCCACCACAGGAATGTTCTTTCCACTGTCCAACACAGGGATGTCCTCTGCCCTATCCACAACCGGCATGTCCTTTCCATGGTCCACCACAGGGAACTACTTCCCACTGTCCACCACAAGTAAGTCCTCTCTACTGTCCACCACAGGGATGACCTTTCCATGTCCACCAAAGGGATGTCCTCCACACTGTCCACAACAGGCATGTCCTTCCCACAGTCCACCACAGACAGGTACATCCTGCTGTCCACAACAGGAGAGTACTTCCCAATATCCACTAAATGATTTCCTCTCATATTTCCACCACAGAGACGTCCTTCCCACTGTCCACCACATGGTGGTCATTTCCACTGTCCATGAGAAAGACATGCTTCCCACTGTACACAACATGGAGGTTCTTTCCAACGTCCACAACATGGACAACCTTTTCACAATCCACAAAATAAATGTCCTCCCCACTGTCCAACACATGGACCTTCTTCTCACTGTTCACCACAGAAAGGTACTCTCTACTGTCCACCACAGGGATGTCCTTACCACTGTCCAAACTAGTGACATCCTCTCCAATGTCCACAACAGGGATGCCCTTCCGACTGTTCACCACAAAAAGGTCCACCACAGGGATGTCCTTCCCACTATCCACCTAAGTGACATGCTCCCCTCTGTCCACAAGAGGGACATTCTTCCCACAGTTCACCAACAGGGGGTCTTTTCAAATGTCCACAACAGAGATGTTCTTCCCACAGTCCACAACATAAACATCCTTCCCACTGGCCACCACAGGGACCTCCTTCCCAATGTCCACCACAGGGAGGTTGTCGTTATTGTCCATCAAAGTGATGTCCTTTCCACTGTACACCACAGTAATGTCCTTCCCACTGTCCACAACAGGGATGTTCTTTCCATTGTCCACCATAGAAATGTCCTCCCCAGTGTCCACCACAGGAACATACTGCCCTCTGTCCGCAACAGGGACGTCCTACACACAGTCTACCACAGGAAGGTCCTCCCCAATGTCCACAACGGGTAGGTCCTCTCCACTGTCCACCACAGTGATGTCATTACAACTATACACCACAGAAATATTATCCCCAATGTACACAACATGGATGCCCTTCACACTGTCCTCCACAGAGACGTTCTACCCACTGACCTCTACAGGGACATCCTACCCACTGCATACCACAGGAATGTCCTTCCCACTGTCCATCAAAGTGATGTTCTTTCCACTGTCCACCAAAGGTACATCTTTCAACTGTCCACAACAGAGACATCCTCCCCACTGTCCACCACAGGGACATCCTCCCCACTGACCACCACAAGGAAGTCCTTCATACAGTCCACCACAGAGAAGTCCTCCCTGTTGTCCACGAAAGGGACGTACTTCCCACTGTCCACAGGGACGTCCTCCAAATTGCCCACCACAGTGACATCCTTTTCACTGTTCACTACTGGGACATCATACCCACTTTGCACAACAGGGACATTTTCCTGTGCACAACAGGGATATCCTCACCAATGTGCACCACAGGGACATCCTACTTTGCACACCAGGGATGTCAGTAACACTCTCCACCCCAGAGATGTCCTCTGCACTCTCCTCGACAGGGACATCCTCCCCACTATCAAGCAAAGAAACATCTTTCCCACTATGCACCACAGGGATGTCATCCCAAATGTCCAACACAGAAGATTCCTCTTTACTGTCCTCCATAGGGATGTCCTTCCCCTTGTCCACCACAGGGATGTCCTCCCAACTGTCCACCAGAGAGATATCCTTCTCAGTGTTCACCACAAGGATGTTCTTCCCAATATCGACAACAGGGACTTCCTTCCCACTGTCCACATCATACATATTCTTACCACAGTCCACCACAGTGTGTTTCTCTCTACTGTGCACCACAAAGATGGACTTTCCACTGTCCAACAAAGGGACATTTTCCTCTGCACTAGAGAAACTTCCTCACCACTGTCCACCACAGAAATATCCTTACCACTGTCCACCACTGTGACGTCCATTTCATTTTCCACCATGAGGAGGTCCTCTCCACTGTTTACCACAGAAACATCCTTCCCAATATCCATGACAGGGAGGTCCTCACCACTGTCCACAACAGGGACGTCCTTTCCACTGTTCATCAACAAAACTTCCTAAACAATGTCTATCAGAGACACATCTTTACCACTATCCAGCACAGAGAGGTCCTCATTGGTGTCCACCACAGGACAGTCCTTCACACTGTCCATCACAGTAATGTCCTCTCAGTTCTCCAAAACAGAAACATCCTCCCCTCTGTCCACAAAAGGGATGTCCTACTTACTGTCGACCACAGGGAAAACCTCCCCACTGTCTACAACAGGGACGTCCTTCCCATTGTCCACAACATGGACATACTTTTACTGTCCACATAAAGGACTTCCTTCCCACTGTTTACCACAGGGACGTCTTCCTAACTCTCCACCACACAAATATGTTCACAACTGTCCACTACAGAAACATCCATCTCACTGTACACTACAGGGACATACGTTCCACTGTCCTCCACATGATGTCCATCCAACTGTCCACAAACAGAAATGTCCTACCCCCTGTCCACCACAGGGACATCCCCCCAACTGTCCACACAAAGGAATTCCTCCCCACAGTCCAATACAGGGATGTCCTTCCCAGTGTCCACCAAAGGGACATCCTTCCCATTGTCCACAATACGGACAGCTTTTCACTGTCCACCACATACACCTCTTTCACAATGTCCACCACAGAGACTTCCTACCACACAGTCCACCAAAGTGTGGTCCTCCCCACTGTCCACCACAAGAACATCCTCCTGTGCACAACAGGGATATCCTCACCACTGTTCACCACAGGGACATACTTTGCATTGTCCACCAAAGGGACATCCTTCCAAATATCCACCAAAGTGAGGTCTTTCCTGTTGTCCACCACAGGTGCATCCTTACCACTGTCTACCACAGGGTCGTCCTCACCACTGTCCACCCCAGGGATGACCTCCTCACTTTCCACCACAGAAACATCTTCCCCACTCTCCACTACAGGGATGTCCTTCCCACTGTCCACAACAGGGTAGTCCTCTATACTGCCCAACACAGGCATGTCCACCAAACTGTCCACCACATGAAGGTCCTCTCCACTGAACACCACAAAAACATCCAATCCACTGTCCACCATGAAACACCCTCATCACTGTCCATCACTGGGACATTTTTCCCACTGTCTACCACAGAGATGTCCTCCCTGCAGTCTACCACAGTGAGGTCCTACCCACTATCCAAAACAGTAAAGTCCTCCCCACAGTTCAAAACAGGTATGTCCTTCCCACTGTCCACCAAATGGACGTCCTACCCACTATCCACCACAGGGAGGTCCTTCCTACTGTCAACCACAGAGAGGTCCTCCCAGCTTTCCACTACAGGGACATCCTTCTCACTGTCCACCAAAGAGAATTCCTTTCCACTGTCCACAACAGGGACGTCATTCCCACTGTTCACCACAGGGTGGTCCTTCCCGCTGTCCAACACAGAGAGTTCCTCCAAGCTGTCCACCACAGGGATGTTCTTCTCACTGTTCACCACAAGGACATCCTCCCCACTGTGCACCAAAGGGACATCCTCCCGTGCTCAACAGAGATATCCGCACCCTTGTGAACCACAGGAAAATCCTTCTCTGCACAGCATGGATGTCCTCACCACTGTCTACCCAAGAGATGTTCTCTGCACTCTCCATGACAGGGACATCATTCCCAATGTCCACCCAAGCGACATTCTCCTTTGCACCACAGAAATGTCCCCACCTATGTTCACCCCTGTAAACCACAGGGACATCCTTCCCACTGCACCACAGGGACATCCTCCTGTGCACAGGAGAGATGTCCTCACGAATGTGCACCGCAGAGACATCTTCCGGTGCACACCATAGTCGTCCCCACCACTTTCCACCCCAGAGATGTCCTCTGCACTCTCCAAAACAAGAACATTCTTCCATGGTCCATCAAAATAAAGTTTTTGTGTGCACCACAGAAACCTCCTCACCACTGTCCACCACAGGGACGTCCTAATCACTGTCCAGCACAGAAATGTCCTTAACAGTGTCCACCACAGGGACATCCGCCACACTGTTCACCACAGGGATGTCCTTCTGCCTGTCCACCACAGGGATGTCCTCCCCACTCTGCACAAAAAGTCATCCTTCCCACAGTCCACCACAGGGATGTCATCCCAAATTTCCAACACAGAGAGTTCCTCTTCACTGTCCACCAAGGGATGTCGTTCCTACTGTACACAACAGACACATCCTTTCCACTTTCCACCACATGGACGTACTTCCAACTATCCACCCCATCGATACACTCCCCACTGTCCATCACATGGACGTCCTCACTACTGTCTACCACAGGGATGTCCTTCTCACTGTCTATCAGGGATGTCCTTCCAATTGTTCACCACAGGGACATTCTGCAAATTGTCCACCACAGTGAAATCCTTCCTCCATCTACCATAGAGACGTAAACCACACTGTCCAGCACAGGGATGTTTTCCCACTGTCTACCACAGGGTTGTCCTCACCAATGTCCACCACTGGGGTGTTCTTTTTCACTGTTCAAAGCATGGACATCCTCCCTACTGTGCAACACAGTAACATTCTGCTGTGCACAACAGGGTCATACTCATGACTGTGCACCACAGGGTCATCTTCCAGTGCACACCAGAGAAATCTTCACCACTTTCAACCCCAGAGATGTCCTATGAACTCTCCCAAACCGGCACATACTTCCCACGGTCCACCAATGGGATGTTCTACAGTGCACCACACAAATGTCCTCACCACTTTTCACCAGAGAAATGTCCTCCCTACTGTCCTTTCACAGGGAAATGCTTCTCACTTTCTACAACAGAGTCATCCTTCTCATTGTTCACCACAGGGACACCCTTCCAACTGTCCACCATAAAGAAGTCAAACCCACTGTACACAAGAGAGATGTCATACCCACTGTCCACAAAAGGGATGTCCTTCCCACAGTCCACCAAAGGGACATTCTTCCAACTGTCCACCACATGGACATCTTCCCCACTGTCTATCACATAGACGTCCTCACCACTGTCTACCACATGGATATCCTTCCCACCATCAAAGGGTCGTCCTTCACACTGTCCACCACAGGGACATCCTCTAAATTGTCTATCACAGTGACATTCTTCACTCGTCTACCACAGAGACGTAAACCCCACTGTCCACCACAGGGATGTTTCCCCACTCTCCACCACAAGGTTGTCCTCATAAATGTCCACCACTGGGGTGTTCTTTCCCACTGTTCAAGACAGGGACCTACTCCTTACTGTGCACCACAGAAAAATCTCCTCTTCACAACAAGGTCTTCTTCACGACTGTGCACCACAGGGACATCATCCAGTGCACACCAGGGTCATCCTCAACACTGTCAACCCCAGAGATGTCCTCCTGTGTACCACAAGGACTTCCATAAAACAGTCGACCACAAGGTCATCTTTACCAATATGCAGCACAGTGACATCGTTTCCACTGTTCAACACAGGAACATCCTCCTGTGCAAAACAGTGACATTATGAGCAATGTGCACCACATGGACATCCTTTCCACTGTCCACCACAGGGACATCCTTCCAAATGTTCAGTACAGAGTGAACCTCCCCACAGTCCAACACATGGACATCTTTCCCACTCTCCACCAATGGGACATCCTCCACACTTTGCAACACAGACACATCCTCATAGGCACAAAAGGGATGTCCATATAACTGTTCACCACAGGAATATTCTTTCCACTGTCCACAAGAGAGATGTCCTTCTCACTGCAGACCACAGAGATGTCATCGTTGCTGTCCACCACAGGGACATTCTTCCCACTTTCCACCACAGAAATGTCCTCCCCACTGTCCACCAAAGTGATGTCCTGCCCACATTCCGCCACAGAGATGTCCATCCCATTGTCCACAACTGAAATGTCCTTTCCACTGTTCACAACAGAAATGTCCTTTCCACGGTCCACCAAGCAGATGTCTTTCCCAATATCCACCACAGGTATATCCTCCTGTGTACTACAAGGACATCCTTACTACTGTCTACAACATGGTTGTCCTCAGCAATATGCATTACAGGGAAGACCTCACTGCCATTCACCACACAAATATCCTCAGCACTGTAAACCACAGGAACATCCTACCCATGGTTTACCACAGGTACATCCTTCTACCTGTTCACCACAGTGATGTCCTCCCCACTCTCCTCCAAAGGGACGTCCTTCCCACTGTTGAACAGAAGGATGTCATTTTAATGGTCCACCGCAGGGAAGTTCTCTTCACTGTCCACCACAGGGAGGCCCTTCCCACTGTACACCACAGGGACATCCTCCTGTGAATAACAGGGATGTTCTTACCATTGTCCACCCCAGAGAGGTATTCTGCACTCCCCACAACAGAGACATCCTTCTCACTGTCCACCAAAGAGACATTCTCTTGTGCACCACAGGAGCATTCTTCTTACTGTCCACAAGGCCGTCATCCACACTGTCCACCACAGTGAAATCCTCTCAACTCTCCAAAACAGGGACATCCTCCCAGCTATCCACAACACGATGTCCTCCCAACTATCAAACACAGTGAAGACATTCCCACTGTAAATAACAGGGACATTCTCCCCACTGTGCACCAAAGGGACATCCTCCTGTGCACAATATGGATGTCCTAACCTCTATCCACCACAGAGATGTCCTCCGCACTCTCCAAAATATGGACATCCTTCCAACAATGAACCACAGAAACATTCTCCAGTGCACCAAACTAACATCCTCCCCACTGTAAATCACAGTGAATTCCTTCGCACTTTGCACCACCAGGATGTCCCCCCCCCACTGTCTACAACAGGGATGTCCTTCCCAATATTCACACCAGCTGTTCCCCAAGAGGATGTCTTGCAACTGTCCACCTCAGTGATATCCTCTCCTCAGATCATAACAGGGATATCTTTACCACTGTCCACAACAAGGAGGTCCACCCCACTGTCCACCAGAGGCACACCATTCCCACTGTCTACCACAGAGTGGTCTTTACCAATGTCCACAACTGGGATGTCCTTCTCACTGTCCACAACATATATGTCCTTACCACTGTCCAACACAGGGACCTCCTTCCCACTGTCCACCACAAGGAGGTCCATTCCCCTGTCTAACATAGGCACACCCTTCCCAATGTCTACCACAAAGAGGTCTTTCCCAGTGTCCACAACATGGACGTCTTTCCCACAATCCACAACATAAATGTCCTCCCCACTGTCCAACACATGGACCATCTTCCCACTGTTCACCACAGAAAGGTCCTCTCTATTGTCCACCACAGGAATGTCTTTACCACTGTCCAAACCAGTGACATCCTCCACACTGTCCACAACAGGAATGTCCTTCCAACTGTCCACCTAAGTGATGTCCTCCCCTCTGTCCACAAGAGGGACATTCTTCCCAGAGTTCACCAAAAGGAGGTCTTTCCCAATGTCCACAACAGAGATGTTTTTCCCACAGTCCACAACATAAAAGTGCTTCCCAGTGTCCACAACATCGACCTCTTTCCCACTGTCAACCACAGGGAGGTACTCTCTAATGTCCTTCAAAGTGATGTCATATCCACTGTCCACCACAGGGACGTCCTCCCCACTGTCCACAACAGGGATGTTCTTTCCACTGTCCAACACAGAAACATCCTCCTCAGTGTCCACCACAGGAACGTACTACCCACTGTCTACAACAGGGATGTACTAACAACAATCTACCACAGGGAGTTCCTCCCCAATCTCCACCACAGGTAGGTCCTCTCCACTGTCCACAAGAGGAACATCATTTCAACTGTAGACCACAGAAATATTCTCACCAATGTCCACAACAGGGATGTCCTTCCCACTGTCCACCACAGAGATGTTCTACCCACCTCCTTCCACAGGAACATCCTACCCACAGTCTACCACAAGGATGTTTTTCCCACTGTCCACCAAAGGTACATCTTTCAACTGTCCACCACAGAGACATCCTCCTGATTGTCCAACACAGGGACATCCTCCCCACTGACCACCACAAGGATATCCTTCATACAGTCCACCATAGATTAGTCCTACTTGTTGTCCACCAAAAAGATGTCCTTCCCACTGTCCACCACAAGGACATCATCCAAATTGTCCACCACGGTAACATCCTTTTCACCGTTCACTACTGGGACATCTTATACACTTTGCACAACATGGACATTTTCCTGTGCACAACAGGAATATCCTCTTTACTGTGCACCACAGCGATATCCTCCTTTGCACACGAGGGATGTCAGCAACACTATCCACCGCAGAGCTGTACAATGCTCAATCTAAGACAGGGACATCCTCCCCACTCTCCACCAAAGAAACGTCTTTCCCACTATTCACCCCAGGGATGTCATCCCAAATGTCCAACACAGAAGAGTCCTCTTCACTGTCCACCACAGGAATGTCCTTCCCACTGTCCACCACAGATTGTCCTACCCACTGTCCACCAGAAGTATATCCTTCCCACTGTTCACCACAAAGAAATCCTTCCCGATATTGACTACAGGGACTTCCTTCCCACTGTCCACAACTTAAATGTTCTTCCCTCTGTCCACTACAGTGTGTTTCTCTCTACTGTCCACCACAGAGATGTATTTTCCAATGTCCTCCAAAGGGACATTTTCCTTTGCTGCAGAGAAACATCCTCACCAATGTCCACCACAGAAACGTTCTCACCACTGTCCACCACTGTGACATCCTTTAAACTTTTCACCATGAGGAGGTCCTATCCATTGTCCACCACAGAAATATCTTTTCAACTCTTCACATCAGGGACATACTTACCAATAGCCACAACAGGGAGGTCCTCACCATGGTCCACAAAAGCGACGTCCTTTCCACTGTTCACCACAGAAACATCCTCATCACTGTCTATCACAGGGACATTTTTACCACTGTCAATCACACAGAGGTCCTTTCTGCTGTCCACCACAGGGTTGTCCTTCACAGTGTCCAACACAGGGAGAACATCCCCACTGTCTATAACAGGGAAGTCCATCCCATTGTTTACCACATAGACATCTTTTCACTGTCCAAAAAGGACTTCATTCCCACTGTTTACCACAGGGATATCTTCCTAACTGTCCACCACAAAAATATGTTCCCAACTGTCCACTACAGAAACATCCATCCCACTGTACACATCCAGGGACATACTCCCCACTGTCTTCCACAAGGATATCCATCCTACTGTCCACAAAAGAAAGGTCCTACCCACTGTGCACCACAGGGACATCCCCCCAAAGGTCCACTCTAAGGAGTTCCTCCCCACTGTCCACCAAAGAGACTTTCTACACACTACCCTCCACAGGGACATCCTACTCACTGTCTACAATAGGGACGTCATTCCCTCAGTACACCAAAGGGACGTACTTCCCACTGTCCAACAAAGGTATATCTTTCAACTGTCCACAACAGAGACATCCTCCCTAGTATCCACCACAAGGACATTTTTCCCATGACCACCACAAGGAAATACTTCATACAGTCCACCAGAGAGAAGTCCTCCCTGTTGTCCACCAAAGGGACGTCCTTTCCACTGTCTACCACAGGTACATCCTCCAAATTGTCCATGACAGTGACATCCTTTTCACTGTTCACCAATGGGACATCCTACCCACTTTGCACAACAGGGACATGTTCCTGTGCACAACAGGGTCACCCTCACCACTGTGCACCACAGGGACATCCTCCTTTGCACACCAGGGATGTCAGCAACACTCTCCACCCCAGAGATGACCTCCACACTCTCCACAACACGGATATCCTCCCCAGTATCCACCAAAGAAAAGTCTTTTGCACTATTCACCACAGGGCTGTCATCTCAAATGTCCAACACAGAAAAGTCCTCTTCACTATCCACCACACAAATGTCCTTCACACTGTCCACCTAAGTGATGTCCTCCCCTCTGTCCACAAGAGGGATATTCTTCCCACAGTTCACCACAAGGAGGTCTTTCCCAATGTCCACAACAGAGATGTTCTTCCCACCATCTACAACATAAATGTTCTTATCACAGTCCACCACAGTGTGTTTCTCTCTACTGTCCACCACAGGGTCGTCCTTCCCACTGAGTACAACAGGGACATCCTAACCCACAGTCCAACAGAGTTTGGTCCTGCCCACCCTATACCACAAGGACATCTTCCTGTGTGCAACAGGGATGTTCTCACCACTGTGCAACACAGGGACATACTTTGCATTGTCCACCACAGGGACATCATACCCACTGTCCACCAAATTGAGGTTCTCCCTCCTATCCACCACAGAGGCATCCTTACCACTGTACACCACAGGGTCGTCCTCACCACTGTCCACCACATGGATGTCCTTCTCACTGTTCACCCGAGGGACATCTTCCCCAATGTGCACAGAAGGGAAATCCATTTACTGTCCACAACATCGATGTCCTTCACACTGTCCACCACAGAGACCTCTTTCCTGCTCTCTACCACAGGGACAGTCTTCCCTCTGTCCACAATAGAATGACCTTTTCAATGTCCACCACAGGTACATCATTTCCACTGTCCACCAGAGGGGCATCCTTCCCATTGTACTCCACAGTGAGGCCCTTTCTGCTGTCCACCACAGAGACATTCTTCCCACTGTGCACCACAATGGTGTCCTCCCCACTGTACACCACAAGGATGTCCTCCCCGTTTACCAGACAGCGATGTCATCCCCACTGTCCATCACAGAGACATCCTATACATGTCCACCACAGGGACGTCCTACCCACTGTCCACCATAGGGACATACTCCCCTTGTTCACAACATGGACATCATTTTAATGTCCACAAAAAGACAATATTCCCACAGTTTATCACAGAGATGTCCTCCCAACTGTCCACTACAGGGATGTTCTACACATTTTTCACCACAGGGAGGTCCAACAAACTGTCCACCACAGGAATTTCCTCCCCTTGGTCCAACAGAGAGAGGTCCTTGCCAGTGTCCACCACACGGATGTCCTTTTGTGTACCACAAGGACATTCATAAAACTGTCAACCACAGGGTCATCTTTAGCAATGTCCGACACAGTGAGGTCCTTCCCACTGTTCACAAAGGGAAATGCTCCTGTGTACAACAGGGACATCCTGACAAATGTGCACCACAGGGACATTTTTTCCACTGTCCACCAAAGGGACATACTCCCCAATGTTCACTACAGAGTGGACCTCTCCACAGTCCACCACATGGACATCTTTCCCACTGTCCACCAACGGGACATCCTCCTCACTTTGCAACACAGAGACATCCTCCTACGCACAAAAGGGACATCCTCACAACTGTGCACCACAGGAATATTCTTTCCACTACCCATAACAGAGATGCTATTCATACTGCAGACAACAGAGATGTCTTCCCTGCTGTCCACTAGAGGGACATTCTTCTCCATTTCCACCACAGAAACATCTTCCCCACTGTCCATCAAAGGGAAGTCCTCCCCACATTCCGCCAAAGACGTTCATCTCACTGTCAATAACAGAAATGTTCTCCCACTGTCCACCACAGGGAGGTCCTCCCAACTATCTACCACAGGAACATCCTTTACACGGTCCATCAAACAGATATCCTTCCCACTGTCCACCACAGGGACATCTTCCTGTGTACTACAAGGACATGCTTACCACTGTCCACAACATGGTTCTCCTCAAAAATATGCACTACAGGGAAGTCCTCACCACTGTCCACCACATGAATATCCTCCACACTGTAAACCACAGAGAAACTCTACCAACTCCTTAGGAGTTCCTCCACTCTGTCCACCACAGGGACATCCTTCTGCCTGTCCACCACAGTGATGTCCTCCCCACTGTCCTCCAAAGGGACGTCCTTCCCACTGTCAACCACAAGGACATCATTTCAAGGGTTCAACACAGGGAATTCCTCTTCAATGTACACCACAAGAATGTCCTTCCCACTGTAAACCACAGGGACATCCTCCTGTGCAGAACAGGGATGTCCTAAACACTGTCCAGCACAGAGATGTCATCTGCACACTCCACCATATGGACATCCTTCCGACTATGCACCACAGGGACATTCTCCAGTGCAACAAAGTAACATCCTCCACACTTTCAATGACAATGAAATCCTCCCCACTGTCGCCCATCGAGGTGTCCTCCCCACTGTTTACAACATGGATGTCCTTCCCACAATTCAAAACAGAAAGGTCCTTCCTGCTGTCCACCAAACGGAAGTCCTTCCCTCTGTCCACCACAGTGATATCTTCCCCTCAGACCATGACAGTGATGTCCTTCCCAGTGTCCACCAGAAGAAGGTCTTTCCTATTGTACAAAACAGGGATGTCCTTCCAACTGTCCAGAACATATATGTTCTTCCAATGTTCACCACAGGGAACTCTTTCCCACTGTCCACAACAGGGAAGTCCTCTCTACATTGCACCACAGGGATATCCTTTCTACTGTTCACCACAGGGTTGCCGTCCCCACTGTCTAAAACAGGGATGTCCTTCCCACAATTCAAAACAGAAAGGTCCTCCTTGCTGTTCACCACAGGGACGTCTTTCCCTCTGTCCTCCTCAGTGATATCCTCCCCTCAGACCATAACAGGGATGTTCTTCCCACTTACCACCACAGGGACGTCCTCCCCACTGTCCACAAGAGGGTCATCTTTCCCTTTGTCCACCAAAAGTTCTTTCCCAATGCCCACAAAGGGATTTCCTTCCCACAGTCCACACCATATATGTCCTTCCAATGTCCACCACAGGGACCTTCTTCCCACTGTCCACCACAGGGAAGTCATCAATACTGTTCACCACAAACATGTCCTTTCCACTGCTCACCACGGGGATGTCCTCCGCACTGTTCATAACAGGCATGCTGTTTTCACTCTCCACCACAGGGACCTCCTTCCCACTGTCCACCATAGGGAGTTCTTCCCCAATATCCCCCAGAGGGACATCCATCCCACTGTTCACCACAAGGAGGTCTTTCCCAATGTCCACAACATATATGTCCTTCCAATGTCCACCACAGGTACCTCCTTCTTACTGTCCACCACAGGGAAGTCCTGTCTACTGTCCACCACAGGAATGTCATTTCCACTATTCAACAAAGGGACATCCTGTGCACTGTCCAAAACAGGCATGTCCTTCCCACTTTCCACCACAGAAAGGTACACTCTGCTGTCCACAACAGGAACGTACTTCCCAATATCCACTAAATGATGTCTTCTCCTATGTCCACCACAGAGACATTATTCTCACTGTCCACCACATGGTATTCCTCCCAACTATCCATTAGAGGGACATGCTTCCCCTTGTCCACCACACGGAGGTCCTTCCCAATGTCCATAACATGGAATTCCTTCCCACAATCCAAAACATAAATGTCCTCCCCACTGTCCAACACATGGACCTTCTTCCCACTGTCTACCACAGAGACGTTCTACCCACTACCCTCCACAGGGACATACTACCTACTGTCTACCACAGGGACGTCCTTCCCACTGTGGACCAAAGGGACATTCTTCCCACTGTCCACCAAAGGTACATCTTTCAACTGTCCACCACAGAGACATCCTCCCCAGTGTCCACCATAGGGACATGCTTCCCATTGACCACCACAAGGACATCCTTTATACAGTCCATCATAGAGAAGTCTCCCCAATTGTCCACCAAAGGGAAGTCCTTCCCACTGTCCACTGCAGGGAAATCCTCCAAATTGTCCACCACAGAAACATCCTTTTCACTGTTCACCACTGGGATATCCTACCCACTTTGCACAACAGGGACATTTCCCTGTGCACAACAGGGTTATTCACACCACTGTGCTCCACAGGGACATCCTCCTTTGCACACCAGTTATGTCAGCAACACTCTCCACCTTAGAGATATCATCTGGACTCTCCACGACAGGGACATCCTCCCCACTATGCACCAAAGTAGCATCTTTCCCACTATTCACCACAGGGATATCATCCCAAATGTCCAACACAGAAAAGTCCTCTTCACTGTCCACCACAGGGATGTCCTACCCCCTGTCCACCACATGGATTTCCTCTCCAATGTCCAGCAGAGATATATCCTTCCCAATGTTCACCACAAAGATGTTTTTCTCAATATCGGCAACGAGGACTTCCTTCCCACTGTCCACAACATAAATGTTCTTCCCACTATCCACTACAGTGTGTTTCTCTCTACTGTCCACCACAGAGATGTACTTTCCACTGTCCACCAAAGGGACATTTTCCTTTGCAACAAAGAAACTTTCTCACCAGTATCCACCAAAAAAAATTCCTCACCACTGTCCACCACTGTGACATCCTTTCTAATTTCCACCATGAGGAGGTCCTCTCCACTGTCCACCACAGAAACATCCTTTCCACTGTTCACCACAGGAACGTCATTCCCAATAGCCAAAACAGTGAGTTCCTCATCACTGTCCACAACATTGACGTCCCTTTCACTGTCCACCAAAGAAACATCCTCATCACTGTCTATCACAGGGACATCTTTACCACTGTCCACCACAGAGAAGTTCTCCCTGATGTCAACCAAAACCTCAGGGACATCTTTTACATTATCCACCACATTAACATTCTCTCAGTTTCCTGAAACAGAAACATCCTCCCCACTGACCACCACAAGGACGTCCTTCATACAGTTCACCATAGAGAAGTCCTCCCTGTTGTCTACCAAAGGGATGTCCTCCAAACTGTCCACCACAAGGACATCCTCCTGTGCACAAGAGATATATCCTTACCACTGTGTACAACAGGGACATACTTTGCATTGTCCACCACTGGGACATCATTCCCATTGTCCATGAAAGTGAGGTCCTCCCTGCTTTATACCAAAGGGGCATGCTTACCATTGTTTACCACAGGGTCATCCTCAACACTGTCCACCACATGGATGTCCTCCCCACTGTTTCCCAGAGGGATATCCTTCCCAGTGTTCACCACAAGGAGGTCTATCCCAATATCAACAACAGGGACTTCCTTCCCACTGTCCACAACATCAATGTTCTTCCCACTGTCCACCACAGTGTGTTTCTCTTTACTGTCCACCACAGAGATGTACTTTCCACTGTCCTCCAAAGGGACGTTTTCCTTTGCTCCAGAGAAACTTTCTTAGCACTATCCACCACAGATACTTCCCCACCACTGTCCACCACTGTGACGTCCTTTCCAATTTCCATCATGAGAAGGTCCTCTCCACTGTCCACCACAGAAACATGCTTTCCACTGTTCACATCAGGGACATCATTACCAATAACCATGACAGGGAGGTCCTCACCACTGTCCACAACAGGGACGTCCTTTCCACTGTCCACCACAGAAACATCCTCATCACTGTCTATCACAGGGACATCTTTACCACTGTCCACCAAAGGGACATCCTACTTACTGTCCACTACAGTGAGAACCTCCCCATGTCGACAACAGGGACGTTCTTCGCATTGTCCACCACATGGACATGCTTTTGCTGTCCACAAAAAGGACATCCTTCTCACTGTTTACAACAGGGACGTCTTACTAATTGTCCACCACAAAACTATGTACCCAACTGTCCACTACAGAAACATCCATCCCACAGTACACAACAGAAATGTACTCCCAACTGTCCTCCACAAGGATATCCATCCCACTGTCTACAACAGAAAGGTCCTACCCACTCTGCACCACAGGGACATCCTCGCAATTGTCCACCCCAAGAAGATCCTCCCCCACAGTCCACCACAGGGACGTCTTTAACACTGTCCACCAAAGGGACACCCTTCCCACTGTCCACAACATGGACATCATTCCAACTGTCTACCACATGGACGTCCTTCCCACTGTCCACCACAGGGATGTCCTACCCTACAGTCCACTAGCGTCTGGTCCTCCCCACTGTCCACCACACGGACATTCTCCTGTGCACAACAGGGATGTCCTCACCACTGTGCACCACATGGACATAGTTTGCTTTGTCCAACACAGGGACGTCATTTCAACTGTCCACCAAAGTGTGGTCCTCCCTGCTGTCCACCACAGGGGCATCCTTACCACTGTTCACCACAAAGTCATCCTCACCACTGTCCACCACATTGATGTCCTTCTCACTGGTCACCAGAGGGACATCTTCCAAATGGGCACAAAAGGGATATCATTTTACTGTCCACAACAGGGATGTCCTTCCCACTGTCCACAACAGAGAGGTCATCCCTGCTCTCCACCACAGGGACAGTCTCCCCACTGTCTACCATAGAATGTCCTATCCACTGTCCACCACAGATACATCCTCTCCACTGTCCACCAGAGGGACGTCCTTCCCATTGTACACCACAGAGAGGTCCTTTCCCCTGTCCACCACAGAGACATTCTTCCCACTGTCAAACACAGGGATGTCTTTCCCACTGTCCACCACAGAGACTTCTTACCCATGTCTACCACAGCGAGTCCTCCCCAATGTCCACCATACCGGCGTACTCCCCTTGTCAACAACATGGACATCCTTCTACAGTCCACAAAAAGGATATTATTCCCAAAGTTTAGCACAAGAATGTCCTCCCCACTGTTCACTACTGGAAGCTTCTACACACTGTCAGCCACAGGGAGGTCCACACAACTGTCCACCACAGGGATTTCCTCCCCATTGTCCATTAGAGAGAAGTCCTCCCCACTGCCACCACAGGGATGTCCTCCTGTGTACCACATGTACATCCATAAATCTGTCTACCACTGGGTCATCTTCACCAATGTCCACCCCAGAGATGTCCTCTGCAATCTCCAAAACATAGACATCCTTCCCAAGGTCCACCAAAATAATGTTATCCTGTGCACCACAGAAACGTTCTCACCACAGTCCACCACAGAGAAGTCCTCTGAACTCTCCATGATATGAACATTTTTCTGACTATGAACCACAAGGACGTTATGCAGTGCACCACAGTAACATCCTCCCCACTGTCCACCACAGTGAAATCCTCTCCCCTATTCACCACAGGGATGTCTTCCTCACTGTCTAAAACAGAAAAGTCCTTCCCACAAATCAAAACAGAAAGGTCCTCCCTGCTGTCCACCACAGGGATGTCCTTCCCTCTGTCTACCTCAGTGATATCCTACCCACAGACCATAACAAGGATGTCCTTCCCACTTTCCAACACAGCGACGTCCTCCCCACTGTCCACTAAGGGTCATCCTTTCCACTGTCCACCACAAGAAGGTCTTTCCCCATGTCCACCACAGGGAAATCCTTCCCACCGTCCACAACATAAGTCCTTTCAATGTCCAACACAGGGACCTCCTTTCCACTGTCCACCACAAGGAAGTCCTCTCTACTGTCCACCACAGGGATATCCTTTCCACTGTTTATGACAGTGATGTCTTCCACACTCTCCACAACAGGCATGTCCTTTTCACTCTTTACCACAGGAACCTCTTTCCCACTGTCCAGAACAGGGAAATCCTCTCTACTGTGTACCACAGTGATGTCCTTTCCACTGTCCACCATAGAGATGTCCACAGCACTGTCCACAACAGGCATTTCTTTCTCACTGTACACCACAGAAGGGTACACCCTGTTGTCCACAACAGGAACAAACTTCCTATTGTCCACCTTTGTGGGGAAGAAATCTCGCGGGCGGAGGGAGGGAGTCCGGCGACAGAGTCTCAGGGCGGTCCAGCATCAGGGCTTCCCGCGCCACCAGCGGAGGATCCCACATTCACGCAGCTGTCGGTGGGTGGGCCGGTGGCTGCATCGGCAAGGTTCCAGGGTTCCAAAAGCTGGGAATCAGGCGGAGAGACCATGGACACGTGGAGTCCGGTTTTCCAAAGCTTTTATTGTTCATGGCATGGTGAATGGACGCAAGTGGTTCGCGCTTCCCCCACCAAAAGCCAGGGGAGACCAGTCTTATAGGGAAGGGAGAAAGGGGAGGGAATAACTTAATTAGCTACGCCCCTGGCCTTTTGATAATTCATTAATATTTAAATCTCTGGAGGTGGAGACTTGTTAGTCACACCCTCTACCTGTCCTACGTGACTGAAGGTAACAGGTTAAATGGAGTTACCTCGTCCAAGGCCCAACATCCCACCCTCTTTTCTTTCATAAAAGGAGGGGCAACTCTGTTAATGAGAGATGTGGTACCTGGAAGTAGTCTGGAATCCGGGAGTGCGGGGAGATAATATGCCGTCCCTGACAGGCAATGTCCTGTTGGGTCCCCTGGCTACCTCAAACCCAGTGCTCTATCAAGGGGGCCTCAGAACAGGGGTAAACATCCTACTGTCCCTAAAAGGGTCTCCGGGGTTTAAAGCTCGTTCAACCAGGCTATGTCCAAACCATGTCTTCACGGCCCAACATCTCACTGTTTTTAGTGAAAATTTTGGATGAGGTGGTCAAAATAAAACACTATGAAGGCCAGAGGATGTAGCATAACTAAGTCAAGGGTAATGGGAATTGGGGGTAGGGTTTGGAAGGCAGGGAATCATTGAAACAATTAAATACAGGTTGTACAGTTTGAGGGTAATGACATCTGATTAATCTAAATAGACATTATATTTTCCTCACTAACATATAACTTTAGCTATGTGACTTTGGCAAAAGAGTTCATTTGTAGCTGGAAGGTCTGGATCTGTCTTCTGTAGTGAGCATCTCTGGGTTCTGGCGTGCATCTCTGGAGCCTGGTGTGGGTCTCTGGATCTCAGCATGTTCTGGGGTCTTCAGTCAGATGAGATGACTGGAAGAAGGCAGCTTGGCAGGTTCCAGGAGGTGGAGCTGTCACTGGATCTCAGCTTGTCTCTGGAGTCTGCAGTCAGATGAGGTGGCTGGAAGGAAGCAGGTTGGCATCTCAGGCAGGTTCCAGAGGATGGCTGGACTCTGTTGGATCTGTGGGTATACCTGTAGGATAATTACAAGAGGGAAGCAGCACCTCGGGCAGGGAGATGTCTGTAGGCTGGATACTGAGCATTAAATTGCTTGGGAACAAGCAACTTATGGCCTGTCATTAAGATCCTGGAAAAGCAAAGGTGTTTGAGAAAAGTTTAGTCTTGGAAGGTATCTTTGAGTCTGTTTTTGGATGGCTGAGGGAGAAAAACAATTTTGTTAATTTTGTTAATTTTTGTTAATTTTGTATCTGGGATTGGTAGCAACAGTTTGCCTGTAAAAGAAATTAGTTGTTAAGACTCAAGAAATGGTGATCAGCACGTTGACTTAACTGTGGAAGGAAATTAGATGGCTTTTAAACCTCGAAGAAATTATAAAGGTTGAAAAATAATGTTGGACATCTATCACGAGTATTAGAGAGAAAAGGCAGCATTAAAATAGAAAGAATAACAAATTTTTGGTTGAAAAAACACAAGCATTGTTGTTCTAGGTGTTCCTGTTAGGAAGAAAAGGAAATGTTTAAAAATTTTGGTTGAAAAACAGGAACATTTGTTGCAGGTCCTCCTGTTGGGGAAGGAGCAGTAATGGCGGGTTTAGAAGCAGTGGAGGGAGGGGCCTAGCTCTGCCATGTGGCGTCTGGGTGCTCTGGCAGAGAGGTTCTGCATTCCCGCTTTTCTTTTTCTTAGCTGGTAAATTTTAAATGTAGATAAAAGTAAAGGCCAACTTTGAAGAAAAGTTTAAGGCAAGCAAGAAGTAAGGAGGAGGGCTAAGAGTCCGAAAGAGTGAGAGTCTGTGTCTATGGGAAAGACACGTGGAAGTTGGATTGGAGTCAGCAGCTTTGACAGAAACTGGCAGGCAGCAGTGGGGCAAGGGGTGCAGGCAGGATTTTAGATCCGCTGCTTCAGGCAAGCTGGCTGAGCTAAGTAGCTTTAGTCAGCTGCAAATTACTGAGGGTGAGGGGAAGCATAGGCTGGCTAAGGAACACAGGGCTGGGTAGCAAGCAGGGTTCCGCACTGTTGCTTCAGGCAAGCAGGCTAAGCCAAATAGCTTTAGCCTGTCGCATATGATGGGGGAGTAGGGAAAGAAGCTATCTGGCAGGGCACTAGGGGCTAGAGTTTGGAGCTGGCAATCTTGAGAGAGAGAGAGAGAGAGAGAGACAGAGAGAGAGAGACAGAGACAGAGAGACAGAGACAGAGAGAGAGAGAGAGAGAGAGAGAGAGAGAGAGAGAGAGAGAGAACAGGATGGTCTCAGCTGCAAGAAGGAGTCTCTCAGCCAAGGGAGTCTTAGAAAGAGGGTTACAGCAGGTACTGTGGCTAGAAAGACAGCTATTAGCTGTGACGGAACCCCCTCTGTGGAGCTGGGGGGATGGGAAGAGTGGGGGGCTAAGAAGCCGCCACCATCTTGTCTATGAGCTGGAGAACACGTGGGGAGAGAGACCTAATTCTTTTGTATTAGGCAGGGGTTATACTATAGCTAAGAATCAGAGAAAGAAAGAGGGGCGAGGGTGGACAGAGAGAGATGTTACTCACAGTTTTTGCAGACACCAGCGGGGGGCGCTTGCGGAGCTGGCTCTGGCACATTGTCCACCACCTGTGGGAAACAATGTAGGCTCGTGCATGGGTGCATGAGTGTGGATCTCTGTCGCTGGTCTGCACCGTCCTTTGTCAGAGATAGGGCTATTTTAGAGGAGCAGGGCACTCACAGTGCGCTAAGCAGTGCACTCACAGTGCGCAAAGCAGACTCTGCGGTAAGAGTCTCTCAGTGGGAAATCTCCGTTTTGGGCCCAAGCCTCGGGCGATGGGTGGGCGCATCAAAACGGGAGAATGTGTGGGTCACATGGCAGCAGATCCATACACCGAGATTGGCCTCCATCTGGGGTCTTGGAACTCCGGAAGAATGGAGGCAGGGAGCGTGCGGGGCATGCTGAGAGAGGACCAAGAGACTTCACATCTTGCAGGAAGTATACTTGCTTAGCAGATTCAGCCAGGATTTTTTATGTAGACGCATGGGTGGTTGTGCTCCATGTTCGTTGCACCAGCTGTGGGGAAGAAATCTCAAGGGTGGGGGGAGGGAGTCCGGCGACAGAGTCTCAGGGCGGTCCGGCATCAGGGCTTCCCGAGCCACCAGCGGAGGATCCCACAATCACGCAGCTGTCGGTGGGTGGGCCGGTGGCTTCATCGGCAAGGTTCCAGGGTTCCAAAAGCTGGGAATCAGGCAGAGAGACCATGGACATGTGGAGTCCGGTTTTCCAAAGCTTTTATTGTTCATGGCATGGTGAATGGATGCAAGTGGTTCGCGCTTCCCCCACCAAAAGCCAGGGGAGACCAGTCTTATAGGGAAGGGAGAAAGGGGAGGGAATAACTTAATTAGCTACGCCCCTGGCCTTTTGATAATTCATTAATATTTAAATCTCTGGAGGTAGAGACTTGTTAGTCACACCCTCTACCTGTCCTACGTGACTGAAGGTAACAGGTTAAATGGAGTTACCTCGTTCAAGGCTCAACACACCTTAATGATGTTCTTTCCTCTGTCCACCACAGGGATGTCCTTCTCACTGTCTACCACGTGGTGGTGCTCCCCACTGTCCACCAGAGGGAAATGCCACTATAGAACAAACAGAGGTCCTTCCCAATGTTCACAACATGTATGTCCTTCCCACAATCCACAACATAAATGTCTTTTTCACTCTCCAAAACAGGGACCTTCTTCCCACTGTTCACCACAGAGAGGTCCTCTCTACTATCCACCACAGGGATGTCCTTAACACTGTCCATCCTAGTGACAACTTCCTCTCCCACCACCACAGGGACATCCTCCCCATTGTCCACAACAGTGAGTTCCTCCCCAATGACCACCAGAAGGACATCCTTCACACTGTTCACCACAATGATGTCTTTCCCAATGTCCACAACAGGAACGTCATTCCCACAGTCCCCAACATATATGTCCTTCCAATATCCACAACAGGGACCTCCTTCCCACTCTTCACCACAGCGAATCCCTGTCTACTGTCCACCACAGGGATGTCCTTAACGTTGTCCAAAACAGTGACATCCTCCCCACTGTCCACAACAGGGATGTCCTTCCCACTGTTTACTATAGAAAGGTTCTTCAGGCTGTCCAGCACAGGGATGTCCTTCCCACTGTCCACCTAAGTGCCTTCCTCCCCTTTGTTTACAAGAGGGTCATTCTTCCCACAGTTCACCACAAAATGTCTTCACCAATATCCAAACAGAGATGATCTTCCCACAGTTTACAACATAAATGTCTTTCCCACTGTCCACCACAGGGACCACCTTCCCACTGTTGACCACAGGGAGGTCCTCTATACTGTCCATCAATGTGATATCTTTTCCACTGTACACCACAGGGACATCCTCCCCACTGTCCACACAAGGGATATTCTTTCAAATGTACCCCACAGAAACGTCTTCCCCAGTGTCTACCACAAAAACGTACTACACACTGTCCAACACAGAGACGTCCTACCCACTGTTTATCACAGGGAGGTACTCCCCAATATTGACCAAAGGTAGGTCCTCTCCAAGATCCACAACAGGGACATCATTTCAACTGTCCACCACAGAAGTTCCCTCCCCACTGTCCATCACAGGGACATCCTCCCCACTGACTACCACAACGATGTTTTTCATACAGTACACCATAGAGAAGTCCTCCCTGTTGTCCACCCAAGGGACATTCTTCCTACTGTCCACCACAGGGAAATCCTCCAAATTTTCCTACCACAGTGACCTCCTTCTAACTTTTCACCACTGAGACATCCTACACACTTTGCACAACAGGGATATTTTCCTGTGCACAACAGGGATATCCTCAATACTGTGCACCCCAGGGACATCCTCCTTTGCACACCAAGGATGTCAGCAACACTCTTTACCCCAGAGATGTCCTCTGCACTCTCCATGACAGGGACATCCTCCCCACTATCCACCAAAGAAATGTCTTTCAATTATTCATCACAGGGACGTCATTCCCAATGTTCACAAAAGGGACGTTCTCCTTTGCACCAGAGGAACGTCCTGACCATTGTCCACCACAAGACATCCTCCGTACTGTCCAATACAGGGACTTACTCCCCACTGTCCTCCAAAGGTAAGACCTTTCCACCATTCACAACAGGGACATTGTTCCCACTGTCCACCAGAAAGATGTCCTTCCAACTGTCTACCACAGGGACATCTTCCCCAGTGTCAACCAAAGGGACGTCCACCTCACTGGCCACCACAGGGATGTTTTCCACACAGTCCAACACAGGGGTGTCCTCACCAATGTCCATAACATGGATGTCTTTCCCACTGTAAACCAACATAATGTCCTTCCCAAAGTCCACACCCTCTATGGCAGAAGCCACAAACTTTTGGCACAAGGTAGGCCTGTTAGCCATACCCTGAGGCAAGACCTTCCATTGATATCTTTTCATAGGTTCCCTAAAGTTTATAGAGGGAACACTGAAAGCAAAATGTTTTCTATCATTAGGATGCAAGGGGATAGTAAAATAACAGTCTTTTAATTCTATAACCATTTTATAATAACCTAAAGGTATGGCCACCTGTGTGGGCAGCCCAGGTTGTAAGGCTCCCATTTTAATCATGGTTGCATTAACAGCCCTCAAGTCTTGCAACAATCTCCACTTTCCTGACTTTTTCCTAATGACAAATATTGGGGTGTTCCAGGGAGAGTTACTCTCTTCTAAATGTCCTGCCTAATTGCTCCTGCACTAGCAACTGGGCAGCTTGTAATTTTTTGGTGGTTAGGGACCACTGATCCACCCAGACAGGCGAGTCCCCTTTCCAGGTGATGGGATCCTCACAACGTCCTAGGGGTGCAGCTGAATCAGTAGCCCCCATCAAAAATACCCCAAGCCTCTTCTTTCATTGTTACCATCAACCTCAGTAGGGTGAATAATTCCATTTTCACCTTTTCCTAATCCTTTGCCTGAGGAAGGCTCAGAGTTTACCATTTGAGCCATGATTATTTCATTAGGGGTGCACATAATCAATACCAACTGGGATAACAGATCTCTGCCCCAGAGATTAATGGGAAGGCCTGAGATGACATAGGATTGTATATTTCCTGTATTTCCTTCTTTATCTTTCCACGTTAGCACCTTAGAGCTTTGTAGTGGATTTTGACTTTGGCCAATACCCCTTAAATTGGTTAAGGTTGGGGTCAGAGGCCAGGTAGCAGGCCAATCACTTTGTTTTAGGATAGTCACATCAGCTCCTGTGTCAACCAAGCCTTGAAATGCCTTTCCATCTAGCCAAATTGTCATCATAGGCTTTTGTTTAACTATAGGCTGTACCCAGAATGCATCAGAAGAACCAAAACCTTGATCCCCTCTTTTAGGATTCTTATATTTGTGATTAATAGGGTACAATGGAAGTAACAATAGTTGAGCTATCCTCTTTCCTGTAGGAATGGTGACTATGTTTTGAATTGCCTGTGCCATTACTTTAATCTCACCTGATAATCATTATCTATAACTCCAGCGAAAATTTGTAGTCCCTGCATAGTAGCACTGCTTCTTCCCACTATCAGGCCAAACACATTTGGGTAAAGCGGTCCAAACACTCCAGTGGGTAAGGCCTGAGGTCCCATTTCTGGGGTTAATACTATGTGGGTGGCAGAACTGAGGTCTAGTCCTGCGCTCCTTGGTGTTGCTCGACTAAGTTCAGAAAGGGATTGGTGTTCGCTGGTAGGACACTGACTGCTCCATAAGCCTGTTTTGGCTTGCGTCGGTTCGGGGCCTGGAGCTGGCCCCTGTTCCTGATTCCCTGATTATGGGAAAGGGTTTTACCTTGTGTGTCTTGTTTAGACCTACAATCACTAGCCCAATGCCTTCCACGTTTTCAAATTGGGCAGAGCCCAGGCTGTTTTCTGGGCTGTCTCTGGCTTAACTCATTTTCTACTTTGCAATCTCTTGCAAAGTGTCCAGGCTTACCACATTTAAAAGATGACTTTCTGTCTTTACTCGATAAAAAATCTCTTACTGATTTTCCTTGCATAGCAGCCGCCATAGCTAAGCCCTTTTGGTAAGAGGGACCTATGTCAGAACAAAGTCTGATGTACCCCGTAAGGTCTGTCTTTTTCCTATAAGGTCTAATGGCCGCTTGGCAGGCAGGATTAGCATTTTCATATGCAAGTTGTTTCACATAATCTACACCTGCCTCTGCATTACCAAAAATCCTTCCTGCTGTTGTCATTAATCTATGAACAAAGTCAGAAAATCGCTCATCAGGCCCTTGCCTGACTGTTGTTAAAGATGCACCAGGGTCTCCCTTTACCAGAAGTTCACGCCAAGCCTTCATGGCTGCATTTTGAATTTGAGCAAATAAACCTGGATCATATTGCATCTGGTTATCACTAGAAGCAAATTGTCCTTCTCCTACTAAGGCATCAAAGGACCAACCATTACCTGCCTGAATATTTCTCCTAGCTGTTTCTTTGCAATTCTCATGATACTCTGATTTCCAAATTAAATAGTCTCCACCAGTAAGAACTGCCCTCGCTAATGTATTCCAATCACTAGGAGTTAGCCACTCCTCTGCAGCAGACTCTAAAATTGCAAGAGTAAAAGGAGCAGTGGCACCATATTGAGATACTGCATTTTTTAATTCCTTAATAATTTGAAAATTAAAACCTGTGTGATGTCTCCAAGCAACTCCTTGATTGTCTCTAGTCTCGGATACAGGGAAAGCCTCAGCCTTTCCCTTTTCTGGCTGATCTGTGGCTAATCTTAAGCTAGGTGATAGGGACTGCCTTTGGATTCCTGGTTGAGGAATGCAAGGAGCCAGGGGATTTTCACAGTTTACCTCTTGAGACATCTTTCCTGTCTTTAAATTTTGTAGCTGATTAATTAAGTCCTGATACTCTTTTTCTAACTCTATTTGTTGTTTAAGAACAGATATTTTTCCTGTAACTCCCTAATGGGATCTATAACCACCATCTCCATTGGGGGAGCACTTGGAGGTGGAGACACATAGGGAGGGGGCATTTCAGCATCATAAAATTTGACTTCCTCTTTCTCTTGGTCAGCACAATCTGGCTCTGACAAATTGTCAACAACCTTTGGTTGTATTTTGGATTCTAACTTACGCTTCCTTTTATTTTGAACAAAAAAGACAGCATTCGAGAACAAAAGCAGAAAATTACCACATGTGAGCAGCAAACAACAAAACCAAAACAGAGAGCTGAATTCAGGCTGACTAATTTCTTGTCCCATTTTCATTACCATTCTCAAAGCAAACCAAAACAGAGAGTTGGATTCAGGTTGACTAATCTCTTGTCCCATTTCCTTACCTTTCTCAACGAGGCAGATTCCTGGGACAATCAACAGATCCTTCTTCCAATAAAGTCCTTCACTGGGTCTCTCGTTCTTGCTGCCCCACGTTGGGCACCAAAATAATTTTGGGGACCGCACTAGCCCCAAGTTGGGGTGGCCAAAATAAATGTTGCAGCCCAGGCAAAATGTTGAGGCCCAGGCCGACCCACATTTGGGTGGGCACTGTATCCCGGCCCAAGCTGCGACTCCGGTCTGCAGGTCGGGGGTTCAGCAAGAGCGAGGGTGATGGCAGATTCTACCTAATGTCTGAGATTCGTCTCTGATGATCCCTTGTATTCTCTGATCTCCGTCTATATTCTCTGATCTCTGGTTCTGTCTTCTATAGTCTGACTAATGTCTTCTATCATCTCAATTCTGATCTGTTCTGTCTCTGCCTTTTATATGTCTCACTTCTAAGCCACGCCTCTAAGTTACACCTTTAATCATGCCCTTAGGTCTTGTCTCTAACTCTGATCTCTATAATCTCACACACCTTTAATCTCAAGGTATCTAAACAAAGATTATCAGAGTGTTCTCAGCTGTTGTAGGCTATTGTAATCCAAGTCTCATGTCAGGGTATATGGCTCAAGATGGCTGCAAAGCTGATAGCCGCTTTCTGCTAAAAGTCGGCCCCCAACAGATGTCCTTCTCATATTCCACCAAAGGGACATTTTTCCAACTGTCCACCACAGGGATGTCCTTTCCACAGTCCACAAAATATATGTCTTCTCACTGTCCACCACTGGGCTGTGCTCTCTACTGTCCACAACAGGGATGTCCTTTCCAATGTCCACCACACTGACATCCTCCGCACTGTCCACAGAAAACATTTACATCCCAGTGTCCACCACAGAAACATCCTCTCCACTGTCCACCACTGGGAGGTCCTCCCAACTGTCCACCACAGGGATGTCTTTCCACTGTTCACCAAAGAGATGTCCTTCCCACTGTCCACCACAGGGACATTCTCCTGGGTACCACAAGGACATCCTTACCACTGTCCACAACATGAATATCCTCCACACTGTAAACCACAGGGACATCCTACACATTGTTCACAACAGGGAGGTCCTGCCCACTGTCCACAACAGGAACATCCTTCTGCCTGTCCACCACAGTACAGTCATCCACACTGTACACCTCAGGGATATCCTCCTGTGTACAACAGGAATGTTCTTACCACTGTACAACCCAGAGATGTCCTCTGCACTCCCCACTACAAGGACATCCTTCTCACTGTCCACCAAAGAGACATTTTTCTTGTACACCACAGGAACGTTGTTCTTACTGTCAACAAAGCTGTCATCTGCACTGTCCACCACAGTGAAATCCTCTCAACTCTCCACCATTGTGACATCCTACCAACTATCCACAACAGGGATGTCCTCCCAACTATCAAACACAGTGAAGTCCTTCCCACTCTAAACAACAGGAACATCCTCCCCACTGGGCACAATAGGGATGTACTAACCATTGTCCACCACAGAGATGTCCTCTGCACTCTACACCATATGGAAATCATTCTGACTATGCACCACAAGGACGTTCTCCAGTGCACCACAGTAACATTGTCCCCACTGTCCACCACCTTGAAATCCTCCCCACTATCCACCACTGAGATGTCCTCCCTACTGTCTACAACAGGGATGTCCTTCCCACTGTCCACCACAGAGTTGTCCTCCTTGCTCTCCACCACAGGGACAGTTTCCCACTCTCCACTGCAGAATGTCCTTTCCACTGTCCTCCACAGGTACATCCTCTCCACTGTCCACCAAAGGGACGTCCTTCCCATTGTACACCACGTAGAGTTCCTTTATGCTGTCCTCCACAGTGACATTCTTCAGACTCTCCACCACAGAGATGTACTCCCATTATCCTCCACATGTTTGTCATACCCACTTTAAACAGGGATGTCCTTTCCACTGTCCACCGCAGAGACATTCTATCCATGTCCACCACAGAAAGGTCCTCCTCACTGTCCACCATAGGGATGAACTTCCCTTGTCCACAACATGGACATCCTTCCACTGTCCAAAAAATGACACTATTACCACAGTTTAGCACAAGGATGTTCTCCCCACTGTCCATTACATGGACATTCTCTAAACTGGCCATGATACAGAAGTCCAACCAACTGTCCACCACAGGGATTTTTTCCGACTGTTCATCAGAGAGAAGACCTCCCCACTGTCCACCAGAGATGTCCTCCTGTGTACCACAAGTACATGAATAAAACTGTCCACCACACGTCATCTTCAAAAATGTCCATCACAGGGACGTCCTTCGCATTGTTCACCACAGGGACATCTTCCTGTGCACAACAGGGACATCCTGTCCAATGTGCACCACAGGGAAATCATTTCCACTGTCCATCACAGGTACATACTCCCCAATGTTCACTGCAGTGTGGACCTCCCCACAATCCACCACATAGACGTCTTTCCCACTGTCCACCAAAGAAATATCCTCCTCACTTTGCACTACTGGGACATCCTCCTATGCACAAAAGGGACATCCTCACAACTGTGCATGAGAGGAATATTCTTTCCACCGTCCACAACAGAGATGTCCTTCCCACTGTAGACCACAGAGATTTCCTCCCTGCTGTCCAGGACAGGGACATTCTTCCCACTTTCCAACACAGAAACATCCACCCCATTGTCCACAACAGAAATTTCCTTTCCAATGTCCATCATAGGGAGGTCCTCCCAACTGTCTACCACAGGGACGTCCTTTTCATGGTCCACCAAACAGATGTCCTTCCCACTGTCCACAACAGGGATAGCCTCCTGTGTACTAAGAGGACATTCTTACCACTCTCCACAACATGGTTGTCCTCAACAATATGCACTACAGGGAAGTCCTAAGCACTGTTCACCACATGAATATCCTCTGCAATGTAAACCACAGGGACATCCTTCCCACTGTACACCACAGGGAGGTCCTCCCCTCTGTCGACCACAAGGACATCCTTCTGCGTGTCCACCACAGTGATGTCCTCCCCACTGGCCACCAAAGGGACGTCCTTCCCACTGTCGACCACAAGGACCTCAATTCAAATGTCCACCACAGGGGATTCCTCTTCACTGTCCACCACAGGGATGTCCTTCCCACTGTACATCACAGGGACATCCTCCTGTGCACAACAGGGCTGTTCTTACCACTGTCCACCCCTAAGAAGTCTTCTGCACTCCCCACTACAAGGACCTCCTTCTCACTCTCCACCAAAGAGACATTCATTTGTGCACCACAGGAGCGTTGTCCTTACTGTCCACAAGGCCATCATCCACACTGTCCACCACAGTGAAATCCTCTCAACTCTCCAACACAGGGAAATCCTCCCAACTGTCTACAACACAGATGTCCTCCCAACTATCAAACACAGTGAAGTCTTTCTAACTGTAAACAACAGGGACAGCCTCCCCACTGTGCACCACAGGGAAATCCTCCTGTCCACAACAGGGATGTACTAACCACTGTCCACCAGAGAGATGTCCTCCGCACCCTCCACCATACGGACATGCTTCCAACAATGCACCATAGGGACATTCTCCAGTGCACCACAGTAATATCCTTCCCGCTGTCCATCACAGTGAAATCCTCCCCACCAAACAGATGTCCTACCACCGGGATGTACTCCCCACTGTCTACAACAGGGATGTGCTTCCCAGTTTTCCCTCCTGAAAGGTAATCCCCACTGTCCACCAAGAAGAGGGCATTAACACTGTTCACCTCAGTGATATCCTCTCCTCAGGCCATAACAGGGATGTCCTTCCCACTGTCCACCACAAGGAGGTCCTCCCAAATGTCCACCAGAGGCACACCCTTCCCACTTTCCACCACAAAGAGGTCTTTCCTAATGTTCACAACAGTGACATCTTTCCTACTGTCCACAACATATATGTCCTTCCCACAGTCCACCACAGATACCAACTTCCCACCTTCCACCACAAGGATGTTCTCTCTACTGTCCACCACTGGGATATCATTTCCTCTGTCCACCACATTGACGTCCTCTGCACTGTACACAACAAACATGTACATCCCACTGTCTACTACAGATACGTCCTCTCCACTGTCCACCACAGGGAGGTCCTCACAACTTTCCACCACAGGGACGTCCTTTCCACTGTTCACCAAAGAGATGTCCTTTCCACAGTCCACCACAGGGACATCCTCCTGTGTATCACAAGGACATCCTTACTACTGTCCATAACATGGTAGTCCTCACCAATGTCTACTACAGGGATGTCCTTGCCACTGTCCACAACATGAATACCCTCCACACTGTAAACCACAGGGACAACCTACACATTGTCTACCACAGTGATGTCCTCCCACTGTACACCTCAGGGACATCCTCCTGTGCCCAACTTGGATGTCCTAACCACTGTCCACCACAGAGATGTCCTCCGCACTTACCACCATATGGACATCCTTTCGACTATGCCCCACAGGGACATTCTCTAGTGCACCACAGTAATATTATCCCCAGTGTCCATCAGGGTGAATTCCTTCCCACACTCCAGCACTGGTATATCCTCCCCACTGTCTACAACAGGGATGTCCTTCCCACAATTCAAAACAGAAATGCCCACCCTGCTGTCCACCACAGGGAAGTACTTTCCTCTGTCCACGTCAGTGATATCCTCACCTCAGAACATGACAGGGATGCCCTTCCCACTGTCCATTACAGGGACATCCTCCCCACTGACTACAAGAAGGTCAACCTTCCCACTGTCCAAAACAAGAAGGTCTTTTTCAATGTCCACAACAGGGACGTCCTTCCCACATTCCACAACATATGTGTCCTTCCAATGTCCACCACAGGGAAGTCTTCTCTACTGTCCACCAGAGGAATGTTTTTTCACTTTCCACCAAAGGTATGTTCTCCACACTGTCCACAACTGGCATGTCCTTTTCACTCTCCACCACAGGGACCTTCTTCCCACAGTCTACAACATGGATGTCCTCTCTACTGTCCACCACAGGGATGTTCTTTCCACTGTTCACCACAGGGATGTCCTCCACACAGTCCACAACAGGCATGTCCTTTTCATTCTCCACCACAGGGAACTTCTTCCCACTTTCCACCTCAGGGAAGTCCTCTCTACTGTCCACCACAGGTATGTCCTTTCCACTGTCCACCACAGGGATGTCCACCACACTGTCCACAACAGGCCTGTCCTTCCCATTGTCCACAACAGAAAGGTACACCCTGCTGTCCACAACAGGAATGTACTGTCTAATGTCCACCTCAATGATGTTTTTCCTCTGTCCACAACAGGGACGTCCTTCCCACTGTAAACCACATGGTTGTCCTCCCCACTTTCCACCATAGAGACCTGCTTGCCACTGTAGAACACACCAAATTCCTTCTCAATGTCCACAACTTACATGTTCTTCCCACAATCCACAACATAAATGTCCTTCCCACTCTCCACCACTGCGACCTTCTTCCCACTCTTCACCACAGAGAGGTCCTTTCTACTATCCACCACATTGATGTCATTATGACTGTCCACTTAAGTGACGACCTCCCATCTCTCCATCACAGGGACATCCTTCCCACTGTCCACCACAGGGAGTTCCTCCCCAATGTCCACCAGAGGAATATCCTTCCCACTGTTCACCCCAAGGAGGTCTTTCCCAGTATCCACAACAGGGAAGTACTTCCAACAGTCTACAAAATATATATCCTTCCAGTGTCCACCACAGGGACCTCCTTCTTACTGCACACCACAGGTAAGTCCTCTCTACTGTCCACCACATATATGTCCTTTCTACTGTTCACCAAAGAACGTACCTCTGCACTGTCCACAACAGATATGTACAACCCACTGTCCTTCACATAAAGGTAAATCCTGCTGTCCACAACAGGAACGTACTTCCCAATGTACACTAAATGATATCCTCTCCTCTGTCCACCACAGAGTTGTCCTTCCCACTGTCCACCACATGGTAGTCCTCCCCACTGTCCATGAGAGTGGCATGCTTCCCACTGTCCACCACACAGAGGTCTCCTTCAATGTCCACAACATGGACATCCTTCCCACAACACACAACATAAATATCCTCTCTACTGTCCAACACATGGACCTTCTTCCCACAGTTCACCACAGAAAGGTCCTCTCTACAGTCCACCACAGGGATGTCCTTACCACTGTCCAATCCAGTGACATCCTCCCCGCTGTCCACAACAGGGATGTCCTTCCCACTGTCCACCTATGTGACATACTCCCCTCTGTCCACAAGAGGGACATTCATTCTACAGTTCACTACAAAAAGGTCTTTCCCAATGTACACAACAGAGATGTTCTTCCCACAGTCCTCAACATAAATGTCATTTCCACTGTCCACCACAGGGACCTCTTTCCTACTGTCCACCACAGGGAAGTCCTCTCTACTTTCCATCAAAGTGATGTCCTTTCCACTGTCCACCACAAGAACATAATACCCACTGACCACAACAGGGATGTTCTTTCCACTGTCCATTACAGGGACCTCCTCCCCAGTGTCCATCACAGGAGTGTCCTACCCACTGTCCACCACAGTGATGTCCTACCCACTGTCTACCACAGGGAGGTCCTCTGCATACTTTGCCACATGTAGGTCCTCTCCATTGTCCACAACAGGAACGTCATTTCAACTGTCCACCACAGACACATCATCCCCACTGTCCACCACAGGGACATCCTACCCACTGACCACAAGAACTTCCTTCATACAGTCCACTATAGAGAAGTCCTCCCTGTTGTCCACCAAAGGAATGTCCCTCCCACTGTCCACCACAGGAACATCCTCCAAATTATCGACCACAGTGACATCCTTTTCACTGTTCACCACTGGGACATCCTACCCACTTTGCACAACAGGGACATTTTTCTGTGCTCAACAGGAATATCCTCACCACTGTGCACCACAAGGACATCCTCTTTGCACACCAGGAATGTCAGCAAGACTCTCCACCCCAGAGATGCCCTCTGCACTCTCCAAAACAGGGACATCCTCACCACTATCCACCAAAGTAACGTCTTTCCCACTATTCACCACAGGGATGTCATCCCAAATGTCCAACTCAGAAAAGTCCTCTTCACTGTCCATCACAGGTATGTCCTTCCCGCAGTCCACCACAGGAATGTCCTCCCCACTGTCCACCAGAGATATATCCTTCCCAATGTTCACCACAAGGAGGTCCTTCCCAATATCGACAACAGGGACTTCATTCCCACTCTCCACAACATAAATGTTCTTCCCACTGTCCACCACAGTGTATTTTTCTCTACTGTCCACCAGAGAGATGTACGTTCCACTGTCCACTACAGGGACGTCCTACTTACTGTCCACCACAGGGAGAACCTCCTCACTGTCTACAACAGAGATGTCCTTCCCATTTTCCTCCACATGGTCATCCTTTCACTGTTTACAAAAAGGACTTCTTTCCCACTGTTTACCACTGGGGTGTCTTCCTAACTGTTCAGCACACAAATATGGTCCCAATTGTTCACTACAGAAACATCCATCCCACTGTACAAAACAGGGACATACTCCCCACTGTCCTCCACAAGGATGTCCATCCAATTGTCCACAACAGAAAGGTCTTACCCAACGTCCACCACAGGGACATCCTCCCAACAGTCAACCCTAAGGAGTTCCTTACCACAGTCCACATCAGGGACTTCCTTCCCACTGTCCACGACAGGGAGGTCCTCTCCACTGTCTACCACATGCATGTCCACCACACTCTCCACCACAGTAAGGTACTCTCCATTGTCCACCACAAATACATACAATCCACTGCCCACAACAGAAATGTCCTCATCATTGTCCATCACTGGGGCATCTTTCCCTCTGTCAACCACAGAGAGGTCCTCCCTGCTGTCCACCACAGGAACTTCCTTCCCTCTGTCCACAACAGTAATGTCCTCCCCACTTTCCAAAACAGGGATTTCCTCCCCACTGTCCCCCACATGGACATCTTACCCACTGTCAACCACAGGGAGATCCTTCCTACTGTCAGCCACAGAGAGGTCCTACCAGCTGTCCACCACAGGAACGTACTTCCCTCTGTCCACAACAGTAACGTCCTCCCCACTTTCCAAAACAGGGATTTTCTCCCCACTGTCCCCCACATGGACATCCTACCCACTGTCAACCACAGGGAGATCCTTCTTACTGTCAGCCACAGAGAGGTCCTACCAGCTGTCCACCACAGGGACATCCTTCTCACTGTTCACCACAATGACATCCTCCCCACTGTGCACCACAAGGACAATAGTGATGTCCACACCAATGTGCACCACAGGAACATTTTCCTGTGGACACCAGGGATGTCCTCACCACTGTCTACCCCAGAGATGTCCTCCGCACACTCCATGGCAGGGACATCATTCCCAAAGTCTACCAAAGGATGTTCTCCTTTGCACTAGAGAAATGTCCTCACCACTGTACATCACAGGATGTCCTCCCTAACTTTACCAAAGGAACATATTGCCCAGTGTCCACCAAAGAGAAATCCTTTAAACTGTCCAACAAAGCGACGTCCTTCCCACTGTCCACCAAAGGTACATCTTTCAACTGTCCACCTAAGTGACAACCTCCCCTATCTCCACCACAGGGGAATTCTTCCCACTTTCCACCACAGGGAGTTTCCCCACAATGTCCACCAGAGTGACATCTTTGCCACTGTTCACCACAAGGAGGTCTTTCCCAATGTCCACAACAGGGACATCCTTCCCACAGTCCTCAATATGTGTGTCCTTCCAATGTCCACCACAGGCACCTCCTTCTTACTGTCCACCACAGGGAAGTCCTCTCTACTGTCGACCACAGGTATATTCTTTCCACTGTCCAATCCAGCGATGTCCTCCACCCTGTCCACAACAGGATGTCCTTTCCATGGTCCAGCACAGGGACCTCCTTCCCACTGTCCACCACAGAAAGGTACACCCTGCTGTCCGCAACAGGAACATACTTCCAAATGTCCACTAAATGATATTTTCTCCTCTGTACACCACAAAGACGTCCTTCCCACTGTCCACCACATGGTGTTTCTCCCCACTGTCCATGAGAGGGACATGCTTCCCACTGTCCACCACACGGAAGTCCTTCCCAATGTCCACAACATAGATGTCCTTCCCACAATCCACGACATAAATGTCCTCCCACTGTCCAACACATGGACCTTTTTCCCATTGTCCACAACAGGGATGTCCTTCCCACTGTCCACCACAGGGAGGTCCTCCCCTCTGTCCACCACAGGGATGTCTTCCCCAATGTCCTCTAAAGTGACGTCCTTCCCACTCTCGACCACAAGTACATCATTTCAATGGTCCAACACAGGGAAGTCCTCTTCACTGTCCACCACAGGGATGTCCTCCCCACTGTGCACCACAGGGACATCGTCCTGTGCACAGCAGAGATGTCTTCATAAATGTGCACCACAGGGACATATTCTGGGGCACACCATAGACGTCCTCACCACTGTCCACCCCAGAGATGTCCTCTGCACTCTCCAAAACAGAGACATCCCTCCCATGGACGACCGAAATGATGTTCTCAAGTGCACCACAGTAATGTCCTCACCACTGTTTACTACAGGGATGACCTCCCCACTGTCCAGCACAGGGACATTCTTACCACTGTCCACAAAAGGGATGTCCTTTCCACTAGCCAACAAAGGGACTTCCTTTCCACTGTCCACCACAGTGACATCCTTCCCACTGTCCACCAAAGTGATGTCCTTCCCAATGTCACCACAGGGACATTTTTCCAACTGTCCACAAAATGGACATCCTCCCCACTGTCCATCACATAAACTTCCTCACCACTGTCTACCACAGGGACTTCCTTCCCACTGTCCATCAAAGATACGTCCTTCAAATTGTTCACCACAGGGCATTCTCCCAATTGTCCACCACAGTGACGTCCTTCCCCCGTCTACCACAGAGATGTAAACACCACTGTCCACCACAGGGATGTTTCCCCAGGATCCACCAAAGGGTTGTACTCACTAGTGTCCACCAATGGAGTGTTCTTTCCCACTGTTCAAAAATGAACATCCTCCCTACTGTGCACCACAGGAACATCCTCATTTGCATAACAGGGTCATCCTCATGACTGTGCACCACAGGGACGTCTTCAATAGGAACAATCTCCTTTTCACAACATGGATGTCCTCACGACTGTTCACCACAGGGACATCTTACAGTGCACACCAAAGACATCTTCACCACTGTCCACCACAGAGATGCCCTCTGCACTCTCCAAAAGAAGGAAATCCTTCTCACGGTCCACCAAAGGTACGTTCTCCAGTGCAACACAGAAAGGTCCTCACCAATGTTCACCATAGGGATGTCCTCCCCACTGTCTATCACAGGGACATCCTTCCCACTTTCCACAACTGGGTTGTGCTTCCCATTGTCCACCACAGGGACATCCATCCCACTCTCCACCATAGAGAGTTCCAACACACTGTCCACGACAGCGACATCATACCCACTGTCCTCCAAAGGGATGCGGTTCCCACAGTCCACCACAGGGACATTCTTTCAACTGTCCACCACATGGACATCCTCCCCATTGTCCATCACATGGACATGCTCACCAATGTCTATCACAGTGATGTCCTTTCCACTGTCCATCAAAGGGCCGTCCTTCCCATGGTCCACCACAACGACATTCTTCCAAATGTCCACCACAAGGACATCCTCCCCACTGTCCGTCACATGGACATCCTCACCAATGTCTACCACAGTGATGTCCTTACCACTGTCCATCAAAGGGACATCCTTCCCACTGTCCACCACTGGGACATCCCGCAAATGGTACACCACAGTGATACCCTTCCCTTGTCTATCACAGAGACATAAACCCCACTGTCCTCCACAAGGATGTTTCCCTACACTCCACCACAGGGTTGTCCTTGTCAATGTCCACCACTGGGGTGTTCTTTCCCACTGTTCAATACAGAGACATCCTCCCTACTGTGCACCACAGGAACAATCTCCTTTTCACAACATGGATGTCCTCACAACTGTGCACCCCAGGCACATCTTACAGTGCACAACAGGGACGTCTTCACCAATGTCCACCCCAGAAATATCCTCTGCACTCTCTACAACAGGGAAATCTTTACTACGGTTGCTAAAAAGACATTCTCCTGTACACCACAGAAAAGTACTCACCACTGTTCACCACAGGGATGTCCTTCCCACTGTCCACCACAAGGACATCCTTCCCACTGTCTACCACAGGATTATCCTTCTCACTGTCCAAAACAAAGATATTTTCCCACTGTACACCACAAAAATACCGTACTCAAGGTCCACACATGAATGTCCTTCCCACTGTCCACCACAAAGACGTTCTACCCACAGCCCTCCACAGGGATATCCTACCCACTGTCTACCACAGGGACGACCTTCCCACAGTCTGACAAAGGGACGTCCTTCCCACTGTCAACGAAAGGTACATCTTTCAACTGTCCACCTAAGTGACAATATCCCCTCTCTTCACCACAGGGGCATTCTTCTTACTGTCCAACACAGGGATTTCCTCCCCAATGTCCACCAGAGGGACATCCTTCCCACTGTTCACCACAAAAAGGTCTTTCCCAATGTCCAAAACAAGGACGTCCTTCCCACAGTCCACAACATATATGTCCTTCCAGTGTCCACCACAGAGACCTCCTTCTCACTGTCCACCACAGGGAAGTCCTCTCTACTATCCACCACAGGTATGTCCACAACACTGTCCACCAGAGGAACATCCTCTCCACTGTCCACCACAAAAACATTCAATCCACTGTCCACCACAGAAACGTCAATACTGTCCATCACTGGGAAATCTTTCCCACTGTCAACCACAAAGAGGTCCTCCAAGCTGTCTACCACAGGGATTTCCTATTCACTGATCACCACAGGGAGGTCCTTCACAGTGTCCACCAGAGGGAGGTTCTTCACACTGTCCACCACAGACAGTTCCTCCCAGATGTCCACCACAGGGACATCCTTCTCACTGTTCACACAAGGACACCTGCCCCACTGTGCACCACAAGGACATACTCCCATGCACAACAGGGAAGTCCTCACCTTGTGCACCACAGGAATATCCTCCTGTGCACACCATGGATGTCTTCACCAATGTCTACCACAGAGATGTTCTCCACACTCTCCACTACAGGGACATCATTCCCAATGTCCACCAAGGGACATTAACCTTTGCACCAGAGAAACGTCCTCACCACTGTCCACCACAACACGTACTCCCCACTGTCCACCACAGGAACATACTCCCCACTGTCCACCAAAGGGAAGTCCTCTCCACTGTCCACAACAGGGACGTCCTTCCAACTATCCACCACAGGGACGTCCTTTTCATTGTCCACAAGAAAAACGTTCTTCCAACTGACTACCATAGGGACATTCTCCCCGGTGTCAACCAAAGTGATGTCCACCCCACTGTCCACCAGAGGGATGTTTTCTGCATGGTCCAACAGAGGGGTATCCTCACAAATGTCCACCATAGAAAAATCCTTCCTACTGTCCACCACAGGGACGTCCTTCCAACTGTTGGCTACATGGACATCCATCACACTGTCCACTACAGGGAGGTCCTTCCCACCATCCACCACCCACCACAGGGAGATTCTCCCCATAGTCCACCACACGGATGTCCTCCACACTGTAATCCTCAGGGATGTCCTCCTCAGTGTGCACTGCAGTGAAGTACTCAACACTATATACCACAGGGATGTCCTTCCCATTGACCACCTCAGTGACTACCTCCCCTCTTTCCATCACAGGTAAATCCTACCCACTGTCCACCACAGAAAGGTTCTTCCTGCTGTCCACAACAGAGACATCCTTACCACTATTTACCAAAAGGTCGTCCTCACCAATGTCCACCACAGGAAAATCCTTCCCACTGTTCACCCCAAGAACATCCTTTCCACTGTGTACCACAGAGATGTCCTCTGTACTCTCCACTCCAGGGAAATCCTTCCCAATGTCCACCAAAGAGAAATTTTTGGTGCACCAGAGGAATGTCCTCTCCACTGTCAACAAGGCCATCATCCCCACTGTCCACCACAGTGAAATTCTCTCACCACTGTCCACCACAGGGATTTCCTCCCAACTTTAAACCACAGGGACATCCTCCTGTGCACAACAGAGATGTCCTCACGAATGTGCACCACAGGGACATCTTCTGGTACACCATAGACATCCTCACCACTGTCCAGAGAAGAGATGTGCTCTGCACTCTCCAAAACAGGGACATCCTTCCCAAGGTCCACCAAAATAATGTTTTCCTGTGCACCACAGAAACATCCTCCCCACTGTCTACCACAGGGACGTCCTCATCACTGTCCAGCACAGGGATCCCAATTATCCAACACAGAGTGTTCCTCTTCACTGTCCACCACAGAGATGTCCTTCCACTATCCACCACAGAGAGTTCATCCCAGCTGTCAACCACAGGGATGTCCTCCCAACTGTCAACCAGAGGGATATCCTTCCCACTGTTCACCACAGGGAGGTCCTTGCCAATATCCACAAAAGTGAAGTCCTTTTTAAAATCCACAACATAAAAGTCCTTCTCACTCTCCACAACCGCGACATCCTTAGCAATGTCTACAACAGGGAGGTCCTATCTTCTGTCCACCACAGTGATGTCCTTTCCACTGTCCAACACAGGGACATCCTATTCACTTTCCACCACAAGGACATCCTTCCCACTATCCACCCCAGAAACCGCCTCCCCACTGTCCACCACCGGAATGTCCTACACTCTGTCAGCCACAGGGACATCCTGCCCAATATTCACCACAGGGATGTTCTCACCAATGTCCAACACAGACTTGTCCTCAGCACTCTTCACCACAGGGACATCTTTTTCCCATCAACCACAAAGACGTCCTCCCCACTGTCCACTACAGAGATGTTTTCCCACTGTCCACAACAGGGGCATCCTCACCAATGTCCAGCACAGGGGTGTTCTTTACCTTTGATCAAAACAGAAATATCCTCCACACTGTGTACCACAGGGACATTCTCCTGTGCACAACAGGGTCGTCCTCATGACTGTGCACCACAGGGATATCTTCCAGTGCACAACAGGGACGTCTTCACCACTGTCCACCCCAGAGATGTCCTCTGCACACTCCAAAACAGTGACATTCTTCCCAGGGTCCACCAAAATGATGTTTTCCAGTGCACCACAAAAACATCCTTACCGCTATTTACTACAGGGATGACCTCCCCACTGTCCAGCACAAGGACATCCCCCCCCGTAGACCAGAAAAATGTCCATCCCACTGTTCACCACGGGGATGTCGCTTCCACTGTCCATTAAAGGGACGTCGTTTCCAGAGTCCACCACAGTGACATCCTTTCCACTGTCCTCAAAAGGGATGTCCTTTCCAAAGTCCACCACAGGGACGTTCTTCCAACTGTCCACCACATGGACATCCTCACCACGGTCCATTACATAAACGTCCTCACCACTGTCTACCACAGGGATGTCCTTCCCACTGTCCATCAAAGGGAATTCCTTCCCACTCTCCACCACAGGGACATCCTCCAAATTGTCAACCACAATGACATCCTTCCCTCGTCTACCACAGAGACATAAACCCCACTGTCCACCACAGAGATGTTTCCCCACTCTCCACCACAGGGTTGTCCTCAACAATGTCCACCACTGGGGTGTTCTTTCCCACAGTTCAAGACAGGGACATCCTTCCTACTGTGCACCACAGGAACAATCTCCTGATCACAACAGAGACCTCCTCACAACTGTGCACCACAGGGACATCTTCCATTGGACACCAGGGACGTCCTCACCACTCTCCACCCCCAGAGATGTCCTGTGAACCTTCCACAATAGCTAAATCCTTCGTAGGGTACACCAAAGAGATGTTCTCCTGTGAACCACAGAAATATTCTAACCACTGTTCATCACAGGAATATCCAGCCCACTTTCCACTACAAGGACATCCTTCCCACTGTCCACCACAGGGAGGTCCTTCCCAATGTTCACAACAAGGACATCCTTCCCACTGTCCACCACAGAAATTTCCTCCCCACTGTCCACAACAGGGATGTCCTTCCCACTGTCCATCAAAAAGACATTCTTTCCACTGTCCACCAAATGTACATCTTTCAACTGTCCACCACAGGGGAATCCTCCCCACTGACCACCACAATGACGTGCTTCATACAGTTTAACATAGAGAAGTCCTCCCTGTTGTCCACCAAAGGGACATCCTTCCCACTGTCTACCACAGGGACATCTTCCAAATTGTCCAAAAGAGTGACATTCATTTCACTGTTCACCACGGGAACATCCTACACACTTTGCATATCAGGAACATTTTCCTGTGCACAACTGAGATATCCATCCAACTGTGCACCACAGGGACATCCTCCTTTGCACACCAGGGATGTCAGCAGCACTCTCCAATCCAAAGATGTCCTCTGCAATCTCCACAACAGTTACATACTTCCAACTATTCATCAAAGAAACGTCTTTCCCATGATCCACCACAAAAAAGTCATCCCAAATGTCCAACACAAAAAAGGCCTCTTCACTGTCCACCACATGAATATCCTTCCCCCTGTCCACCTCAGGGATGTCCTACCCACTGTCCACTAGAGTGATATCCTTCACACTGTTCGCCACAAAAAGATCCTTCCCAATATCGACAACAGGGAATTCCTTCCCACGGTCAACAACATAAGTATTCTACCCAGTGTCCACCATAGTGTGTTTTTCTCTATTGCCCACCGCAGAGATGTACTTTCCACTGTGCACCAAAAGGACGTTTTCCTTTGCACCAGAGAAACTGCCTCACCACTGTCCACCACAGAAACGTCCTCACCACTGTCCACCACAGTGACGTCCTTTCCACTTTCGACCATGAGGAGGTCCTCTCCACTGTCCACCACAGAAACATGCTTTACTCTCTTTACCACAGGAACATCCTTCCCAATATCCACGACAGGTAGGTCCTCACCACTGTCCACAACAGGGACGTCCTTTCCACTGTCCACCACAGAAACTTCCTCATCACTGTCTATCACAAGGATATCTTTACCACTGTCCACTACAGAGAGTTCCTCTCTGCTGTCCACCACAGGGACGTTCTTCACACTGTAACCTCAGTAAAGTCCCCTCAGTTGTCTAAATATAAACGTCCTCCCCACTGTCCACCACAAGTTCATCCTAATTACTGTCCACCACAGTGAGAACTTCCACACTGTCTACAACAGGGACATCCTTTCCATTTTCCACCACATGGACATCCTTTCGCTGTCCACAAAAAAAGACTTTCTACCACTGTTTACTACAGGGACGTCTTCCTAACTGTCCACCACACAAATATGTTCCAAACTATCCCCTACAGAAACATCCATCCCACTGTACACAACAGGGACGTACTCCACACTGTCCTCCACAAGGACGTCCATCCGACTGTCTACAACTGAAAGTTCCTACCCATTGTTCACCACAGGGAAATCCTCCCAACTGTCCACCCCAAGGAGTATTTCCACCACAGTCCACAACAGGGCGCCCTTCACACTGTCAACCAAAGGGACATCCTTCTCACTGTCTACAACACAGACATCTTCCCCATTGTTCACCACATGGAAGTCCTTCCCACTGTCCACCACAGGGACCTCCTACCCCACAGTCTACCAGAGTGTGATCTTCCCCACTCTCCATCACAAGGACATCCTCCTGTGCACAAGAGGGATGTCCTCACCACTGTGTACAACAGGACATACTTTGCATTGTCCACCACAGGGACATCCTTTGCACTTTCCACCAAAGTGAGGTCTTCCCTGCTGTCCACCAGAGGGGAATCATTACCACTGTCCACCACAGGGTCATTCTCACCACTGTCCACCACAGGGATGTCCTTCCCACTGTTCACCAGAGGGATATCTTCCCCAATGTGAACAAAAGGGACATCCTATTACTGTCCACAACAGTTATGTCCTTCACAGTGTCCACCACAGAGAGATCCTCCCTGCTCTCCAAACCAGGAACAGTCTTCCCACTGTCCACCATAGAACATCCTTTCCACTGTCCCCCACAGTTACATCCTCTCCACAGTCCCCCAGAGAGACATACTTCCCATTATACACCACAGAGTGGTCCTTTCTGCTGTCCAACACAGGGACATTTTTCCCAAAGTCCAACACAAGGATGTCCTCCCCACAACAACAGGGACTTCCTTCCCACTGTTCACAACATAAATGTTCTTCCCACTGTCCACCACAGTGTGTTTCTCTCTACTGTCCACCACAGAGATGTATTTTCCACTGTCCACCCGAGAGACATTTTTTTGCACCAGAGAAAATTCCTCACCCCTGTCCACCTCAGAATCGTCCATACCACAGTCCACCACTGTGACATCCTTTCCAATTTACACCATGAGGAAGTCCTCTCCAATGTCCATCACAGAAACATGCTTTCCACTGTTCACCACAGGGACATCCTTCCCAATATCCATGGCAGGGAGGTCCTCATCACTGTCCACAACAGGGATGTCCATTCCACTGTCCACCACAGAAACATCTTCATCACTGTCTCTCACAGGGACATCTTTACCACTGTCTACCACACAGAGGTCCTCCCTGCTGTCCACCACATGGACGGCCTTCATACTGTCCACAACAGTAACATTTTCTCATTTGTTGAAAACAGACACATCCTCCCCACTGTCCACCACTGGGACGTCCTACTTACTGACCACCACAGGGAGAACCTCTCCACTGTCTACAACAGGGACGTCCTTCAAACTGTCCAACACATTGACATCTTTTACTGTCCACAAAAAGAACTTCCTTCCCACTGTTTAACACAGGGACGTCTTCCTAACTGTCCGACACACAAATATGTTCCCAACTGTCCATGACAGAAACATCCATCCCACTGTACACAACAGGGACATACTCCCCACTGTCCTTCACAAGGTTTCCATCCCACTGTCAAAAACAGAAAGGTTCTACCCACTCTGCACGACAGGGACATCCTCCCAACTGTCCACTCCAGGGAGTTCCTCCCCCACACTCCATAACATGGACATCCTTTCCACTGTCCACCACATGGACTTGCTCCCCTCTGTCCACAACAGAGACATCCTTCTGCCTGTCCAGGGCAGTGATGTTTTTTCCACTGTCCTCCAAAGGAATGTCCATCCCACTGTCAACCACAAAGACGTCATTTCAAAGGTCCGCCAAAAGAAGTCTTCTTCACTGTCCACAACAGAGATGTCCCTCTCACTGTACACCAGAGGGACATCCTCCTGTGCACAACAGGGATGTTCTTACCACTGTCCACCCCAGAGATGTCTTCTACACTCTCCACTAAAAGTACATCCTTCTCACTGTCCACCAAAGAGACATTCTCTTGTGCACCACAGGAGCATTGACGTTACTGACCACAAGGCCGTCATCCACACTGTCCACCACAGCAAAATCCTTTCAACACTCCAACACAGAGACATCCTCCCAACTGTCCACATCTCGGATGTCCTCCCAACTATCAAACACAGCAAAGTTCTTCCCACTGTAAACAATAGGGACCTTCTTCAAACTGTTCACCACAGAGAGGTCCTCTCTACTATCCACCACAGGGATGTCCTTACCACTGTCCACATAAGTGATGACCTCCCCTCTCTCCACCACAGGGACATTCTTCCCACTGTCCACCACAGGGAGTTACTCCCCATTGTCCACCAGAGGGATAACCTTCCCACTGTTCACCACAAGGAGGTCTTTCCAAATGTCCACAACAGGGACATCCTTCCCACAGTCCACAACATGTATGTCCTTCTAATGTCCACCACAGGAACCTCCTTCTCACTGTCCAGCACAGGAAAGTCCTCTCTACTGTCCACCACAGGGATGTTCTTTCCACTGTCCAAAAAAGGGATGTCCCCCCACACTGTCCACAACAAGCATGTTTTTACCACTGTCCACCAGAGAAAGGTACACCCTGCTGTCCAGGAAAGTACTTCACAATGTCCACTAAATGATGTCCTCTCCTAGGTCCATTAGAGAGATGTCCTTTTCACTGTCCACCACATGGTGTTTCTCTGACTGTCCAAGAGAGTGATATGCTTCCCACTGTCCACAACATGGATGTCTTTCCCAATGTCCACAACATTGACGTCCTTCCCACAATCCACAACATAAATGTCCTTCCCACTGTCCAACACATGGACATTTTTCCAATGCTCACCAGAGAAAGGTCCTCCCTATTGTCCACCACAGGGATGTCTTTACCACTGTACAAACCAGGGACATCCTCCCAACTGTCCACAACAGGGATGTCCTTTCCACTGTCCACCAAAGAATTGTCCTCCCCACTGTCCACCACAGGTATGCCCTTTTCACTGTCTACCACAGGAATGTACTTTCCACTGTCCAGCAAAAGGACGTCCTTCCTAGATTCCACCACAGGGACATCCTCCAAATTGTCCACCACAGTGACATCCTTTTCACTGTTCACTACTGGGACATCCTATGCACTTTGCAAAACAGGGACATTTTTCTGTGCACAACAGGGATACCTTCTCCAGTGTGCACTACAGGGACATCCTCCTTTGCACACCAAGGAAGTCAGCAACACTCTCCATCCCAGAGATGTCCTCTGCACTCTCCATGACAGGGACATCCTCCCCACTATCCACCAAAGAAAAATCTTTCCCACTAATCACAACAGAGATATCATCTGAAATGTCCAACACAGAAAAGTCCTCTTCACTGTCCACCACAGGAATGTCCTTACCCCTGTTCACCACAGGGATGTTCTCCCCACTGTCTACCAAAGGTATATCCTTCCCACTGTTCACCACAAGGAGGTCCTTCCCAATATCGACAACAGGGACTTCTTTCCCACTGTCCACAACATAAATGTTCTTCCCACTGTCCACCACAGTATGTTTCTCTCTACTGTCCACCACAGAGATGTACTTTCCATTGTCCACCAAAGGGACATTTTTCTTTGCACCAGAGAAACTTTCTCACCACTGTCCACCACAGAAACATCTTCACCACTGTCCATCACTGTGACGTCCTTTCCAATTTTCAACATGAGGAGGTCCTCTCCACTGTCCACAACAGAAACATCCTTACTACTGTTCACCACAGGAACGTCCTTCCCAATATCCACAACAGGGAGGTTCTCACAACTGTCCAAAACAGGGACGTCCTTTCCACTGTCCACCACAGAAACATTCTCATCACTGTCTATGACAGGGACATATTTACTACTGTAAACCACAGAGAGGTCCTCCTTGCTGTCCACCACAGGGACGCCCTTCACACTGTGCACCACAGTAACATCCTCTGAGTTGTACAAAACAGAAACGTCCTTCCCATTGTCCACCACAATGATGTCCTACTTACTGTCCAACACAGAGAGAACCTCCACACTGCCTACAACAGAGACGTCCTTCCCATTGTCCACTACATGGACATCTTTTCGCTTCCCACCAAAAGGTCTTCTGTCCCACTGTTTACTACAGGGATGTCTTCCTAACTGTCCACCACACAAATATGGTCCCAACTGTCCAGTACAGAAACATCCATCCCACTGTACACAACAGGGACATGCTCCCCCCGTCCTCCACAAGGATGACCATTCAACTGTCCAAAACAAAAAGATCCTACCCACTGTCCACCACAGGGATGTCCTCCTCACTATATAAAACAGGGAAGTCCTTTCCACTGTACACCTCAGGGAAGTCCTCTTTACTTACAACCACAGAAACTTTCTCCCCAATGTCTACCAGATTAACATAATCACCACTGTCCGCCAGAGGGACATCATCCCCACTCTCCACCATAGAAACATCTTCCCCACTGTCCACTACAGGGACATCCTTTCCACTGTCCACCACAGGAGGTCCTCTCCACTGTCCACCACAGGCCTCTCCACCACAGGAAGGTCCTCTCTACCGTCCACCACAAAAACAATTAATCCATGGTCCTCCACAGAAATGTCCTCATCACTGTCCATCACTGGGACATCTTTCCCACAGTCAACCACAGAGAGTTCCTCCCTGTTGTACACCACAGGGATGTCCTCCCCACTGTCTAACACATGGACATCCTACCCACTGTCCACCATAAGGAGGTCCTTCCTACAGTCAACCACAGAGATATCCTCCAACCTGTCCACCACAGGGACATCCTTCTCACTGTTCACCACAAGGACATCCTCCACACTGTGCACCACAGGGATATCCTCCCGTGCACAACATTGATGTCCTTAACCTTTTGCACCACAGGAACATCTTCCTGTGTAAACAATGGATGTCCTCACCACTGTCTACCCCAGAGATGTTCTCTGCACACTCCACGGCAGGGACATCATTCCCAATGTCCACCAAAGGATGTTCTCATTTGCACCAGAGAAAAGTCCTCACCACTGTCCACCACAAGACATCCTCCCCACTGTCCACCACAGGGACTTACTCCCCACTGTCCACCAACGGGAAGTCCTCTCCATATCCATAACAGGGACATGCTTCCAAATATCTACCACAGGGGCGTCCTTCCCACTGTCCACCAGAAAGACGTCCTTCCAACTGTGTACCATAGAGACATCATCCCCAGTGTCAACCAAAGGGACGTCCAACCGACTGTCCACACAGGGATGTTTTTTGAATGGTCCAATCCAGGAGTGTCCTCACTAATGTCTACAACAGGGACATCCTTCCTACTGTCCACCACAAGGATGTCCTTCCCACTGTTCACAACATGGCTGTCCTTCCCACTGAAATCCAAAGAAATGTCCTTCCCACAGTTAACCACAGGTACGTCCTTCCAACTGTAGAATAAATGGACATCCACCCCACTGTTCATCACAGGGAGGTCCTCCCCACCATCAACCAAAGGGTGGTCCTCCCCATAGTCCACCACACGGATGTCATCAACAGTGTAATCCACAGGGATGTCCTCCTCAGTGTGCACTACAGTGAAGTACTCACCACACTATACCACAGGGATGTTGTTAACACTGGCCACCTCAGTAACTACCTCCCCTCTTTTCATCACAAGGACATCCTACCCACTGTCCACCACAGATATTTTCTCCCTGCTGTCCACCACAGGGACATCCTTACCACTATTTACCACAGGATTGTCCTCACCAATGTCCACCACAGGGAAATCCTTCCCACTGTTCACCACAGGAACATATTTTCCACTGTGCTCCACAGGGACATTCTTCTGTGCATAACAGAAATGTTCTTATCACAGTCAGTCACAGAGATGTCCTCTGCACTCTCCACTCCAGGGAAATTCTTCACACTGTCCACCAAGAGACATTTTCTTGTGCAACACAAGAACGTCCTCCCCACTGTCCAAAAGGACATCATACCCACTGTCCACCAGAGTGAAATTCTCTCACCAATGTCCACCACAGAGCCATCATTCCCACAGTCTACCACAGAGATTTCCTCCCAACTGTCAAACACAGGGACGTCCTTTTTACTGTAAACCACAGGGACTTCCTCCCCACTGTGCACCACAGGGACATCCTCCTGTGCACAACAGAGATGTCCTCACGAATGTGCACCACAGGGACATCTTCCGGTGCACACCATAGATGTCCTTCCCACTGTCCACCCCAGAGATGTCCTTTGCACTCTCCAAAACTGGGACATCTTTCCCACAGTCCACCAAAATAATGATTTCGTGTGCACCCCAGAAACATCCTCACCACTGTCCACCACAGGGATGTCCTCATCACTGTCCAGCACAGGTATGTCCTTACCACTGTCCACCACAGGGATATCCTCCACACTGTTCAACACAGGGAAGTCCTTCTGCCTGTCCACCACAGGGATGTCCTCCCCACTCTCCAAAAAAAGACATTCTTCCCACTGTCAACCACAGGGATGTCCTCCCAACTGTCCACCAGAGGGATATCCTTCCCACTGTTCACCACAAGGAGGCCCTTCCCAATGTTCACAAAATCGACATCCTTTTTACTGTCCACAACATAAACGCCCTTCTCACTTTCCACAAGAGGTTCATCCTTTTCACTGTCCACCACAGGGACGTCCACCTCACTGTCTACCACAAAGACATCCTTACCACTTTCCACCACAGAAACCACCTCCCAACTGTCCACCACAGGAACGTCCTACACTCTGTCAGCCACAGGGACATCTTGCCCAATGTCCACCACAAGGATGTTCTCACCAATGTCCAACACAGAGTTGTCCTCAGCACTCTTCACCACAGGGATATCTTCCCCATCAGCCACAAAAACATCCACCCCACTGTCCACCACAGAGATGTTTCCCCACTGTCCACTACAGGGTCATCAACACCAATGTCCACCACTGAGCTGTTGTTTCCCACTGTTCAAAAATGGATATTCTTCCTAGTGTGCACCACAGTAACATCCTCCTCTGAACATCAGGGTCATCCTCTTGACTGTGTACCACAGGGACATCTTCTACTGCACACCAGAGATATCTTCACAACTGTCCACCCCAGAGAGGTCCTCTGCACTCTCTAAAACTGGGACATCCTTCCCACGGTAGATCAAAGTGTCTTTCTCCAGTGCACCAAAGACAGGTACTCACCACTGTTCACCACAGGGATGTCCTCCCCACTATCCATCACAGGGACATACTTCCCACTGTCCACCATAAAGAGGTCCAACACACTGTCCACCACAGAGACGTCATACCCATTCTCAACCAAAGGGATGTCCTTCCAACACACCACCACATGGAAATTCTTCCAACTGTCCACCACAAAGACATCCTCCACAGTGTCCATCACATGGGTGTCCCCACCACTGTCTACCACATGGATGTCCTTCCCACTGTCCATTAAAAGGGACGTCCTTCCCACTCTCCACCACAGGGACATCCCACAAATTGTCCACCACAGTGACACCCTTTCCTTTTCTACCATAGAGACGTAAATCCCACTGTCCACCAGAAGGATGTTTCCCCACTCTCCACACAGGGTTGTCCTCATCAATGTCCAACACTGGGGTGATCTTTCCCACTGTTCAAGACAGGGACATCCTCCCTACTGTGCACCACAGGAACAATCTCCTGTTCACAACAGGGAGGTCCGCAAAACTGTGCACCACAACGACATCTTCTAGTGCATGCCAGGGATATCCTCACCACTGTCTACTCCAGAGGTGTACTGTGCACTCTCCGCAACAGGGAAATCCTTCCTACAGTCCACCAAAGAGATGTTCTAGTGCACCACAGAAAAGTTCTCACCACTGCTCACCACAGGGATGTCCACCCCACTGTCCACCACAGGGACATATTCCCCACTGTCCACAACACGTATGTCTTTCCCACTATCCACCACAGAAATATCCTCCCCACTGTCCACAACAGGGATGCCCTTTCCAGTGTCCACCAGGAAGACATTCTACCACCTGCCCTCAACAGGGACATCCTACCCACTGTCTACAACAGGGACATCCTACCCACTGCCCACAAAAGGGAAGTCCTTCCCACTGTCCAACAAAGGGACAAATTTCAACTGTCCACCTAAGTGACAACCTCCCCTCTCTCCACCACAGGGGCCTCCTTTTCACTGTTTACCACAGGGAGTTCCTCCCTAATGTCCACCAGAGGGACATCCTTTTCCTGTTCACCACAAAGAGTTCTATTCCCAAAGTCCACAACAGGGACGTCCTTCCCAGAGTCCACAACATATATGTCCTTCCAATGTCCACCACAGGGACCTCCTTCTCACTGTGCACCACAGGGAAGTTCTCACTACATTTCTCCAAAAATATGTCCTTTCCACTGTCCACCAAAGTGACGTCCTCCACACTGTCCACAACAGGTATGTCCTTCCCACTATCCACCACAGAAAAGCACACCCTGCTGTCCACAACAGGAACGTATTTCCCAATGTCCGTTAAATGATGTCCTCTCCTATGTCCACCACATTGACGTCCCACTGTCCAAAACATGGTCTTTCTTCCTACTGTCCACGAAAGGGATATGCTTCCCACTGTCCACCACACGGAGGTCCTGCCCAATGTCCACAACATGGACGTTCTTCTCACAATCCACAACATAAATGTCCTCCCCACTTTCCAAAACAAGGACCTTCTTCCCACTGATCACCACAGAAAGGTCCTCTATACTCCCAAAAACAGGTATGTCCTTCCCAATGTCCAGCACAAAAAGGTCCTCCCCACTGTCCACCACAGGGATGTCCTTCTCACTGTCCACCTAAGTGACATCATCCCCTCTGTCCACAAGAGGGACATACTTCCCACAGCTCACCACAAAGTGGTCTTTCCCAATGTTCACAACAGATATGTTCTTCCCACCGTCCAAAACATAAATGTCCTTCCCACTGTCCAATACGGGGACCTCCTGCCTACTATCCACTACAGAGAGGTCCTCTCTACTGTCCATCAAAGTGATGGCATTTCCTCTTTCCACCTCAGGGATGTCCTCCCCATTGTCCAAAACAGGGATGTTCTTTCCACTGTCAACCACATGGACGTCATCCCCAGTGTCCACCACAGGAACAAACTACCCACTGTCCACAACAGGGACATCCTAAACACTATCTACCACAGGGAGGGCCTCCCCAATATCCACCACAGTTAGGTCCTCTCCACAGTCCAACACAGGGACGTCATTTAACTGTTCACCAAAGAAATATTCTCCCCACTGTCCACAACAGAGATGTCCTTCCACTGTCCACAATGAAGACGTTCTACCCACTGCCCTCCACAGGGACATCCTACCCACTGTCTATCACAGGGACGTCCTTCCCAATGTACACCAAAGGGACGTTCTTCCCATTGTCCACCAAAGTTATATCTTTCAACTTTCCACCACAGAGACATCCACCCCACTGTCCACCACAGGAACATCCTCCCCACTGAAAACCACAAGCACATCCTTCATACAGTCCACCATAGAGAAGTGCTCCCTGTTGTCCACAAAATGGATGTCCTTCCCACTGTCTACCACAGGGACATCCTCCAAATTGTCCACCACAGTGACCTTCTTTTTACTGTTCAACACTGGGACATCCTACCCACTTTGCACAACAGGGACATTTTCTTGTGCACAACAGGGCTATCCTCACCACTGTGCACCACAGGGACATCCTCCTTTGCACACCAGGGATGTCAGCAACACTCTCCACCCCAGACATGTCCTCTGCACTCTCCACGACAAGGACATCCTCCCCACCATCCACCAAAGAAACATCTTTCACACTATTCAACAGGGATATCATCCCAAATGTCCAACACAGAAAAGTCCTCTTTACTTTCCACTACAGGGATGTCCTTCCCCCTGTCCACCACAGGGATGTCCTGCCCACTGTCCATCAGAGAGATATCTTTCCCACTGTTCACCACAAGGAGGTCCTTTCCAATATCAACAATAGTGACTTCCTTCCCAATGTCCACAATATAAACATTCTTCCCACTGTCCACCACACAGATGTACATTCCATTGTCCACCAAGGGATATTTTCCTTTGCACCAGAGAAACTTCCTCACCACTGTCCACCACAAAAACGACCTCTCCACTGTCCACCACTGTGACGTCCTTACCACTTTCCACCAGGAGGAGGTCCTCTCCACTGTCCACCACAGAAACACCCATTCTAATGTTCACCACAGGGACGTACTTCCCAGTATCCACGACAGGTAGGTCCTCAACACTGTCCACAACAGCGACATCCTTTCCACTGTCCACCACAGAAACATCCTCATCAATGTCTATCACAGGGACATCTTTACCACTGTTCACCACAGAGATGTCCTCCCTGCTGTCCAGCACAGGAAGATCCTTCACACTGTCCACCACAGTAATATCCTCTCAGTTGTCCAAAACAGAAATATCCTTCCCACTGTCCACCGAAGGGACGTCCAATTTACTGTCCACCACAGGGAGAAACTCCCCACTGTCTACAACAGGGATGACCTTCCTATTGTTCACTACATGGACATCCATTCACTGTCCACAAAAGGATATCCTTCCTACTGTTTACCAAAGCGCATCTTTAAATCTGTCCACCACACAAATATGTTCCCAACTGTCCACTACAGAAACATCCATCCCACTATACACAACAGGGACAGACTCCAACCTGTCCTCCACAAGGATGACCATCCAAATGTCCACAATAGAAAGGTCCTACTCACTGTCCAACATAGGGTCATCCTCTCAACTCTCCACACCAAGGAGTTCCTCTCCACAGTCCACCACAGGGACGTCCTTCCCACTGTCAACCAAAGGGACATCCTTCCCACAATCCACAACACGGGCATCTTCCCCACTGTCAACCACATGGACGTCCTTCCCACTGTCCCCCACAGGGACATCCTACCAACAGTACACCAGCGTGTCGTCCTCCCAATTGTCCACAACTAGGACATCCTCCTGTGTACAACAGAAATGTCCTCATCACTGTGCACCACACGGACTTACTTTGCATTGTAAACCACAGGGATGTTCTTCCAACTGTCCATCAAAGTGACGTCCTCCCTGCTGTCTATTACAGGGGAATCCTTACCACTGTACACCACAGGGTTATCCTCACGACTGTCAACCACAGGTATGTCCATCCCAAAATTCAAAACAAAAACGTCCTCCCTGCTGTCCACCACAGGGATGATTTTCCCTTTCTCCACCTCAGTGATATTTGTCACTCAGACCATAACAGTGATGTCCTTCCCAGTTTCCACCACAGGGACATCCTCCCCACTTTCCACAAGAGGGTCATCCTTAACACTCTCCACCACAAGAAGGTCTTTCCCAATGTCCAAAACAGGGAAGTCCTGCCCAGAGTCCACAACATATATATCCTTCTAATGTCTACCACAGGGACCTCATTCCAACTGTACACCAGAGGGACATTCCCTCTACTCTCCACCACAGGGATGTCCTTTCCTCTGTTAACTACAGTGATGTCCTCCGCACTGTCCACAACAGGAATGTCCTCTTCACTCTCCACCACAGGGACGTCCTTCCAACTGTCCACAAAAGGGAAGTCCTCTCTACTGTCCATCACAGGGATGTCCTTACCACAGTCCACTAAAGCGAAGACCTCCCCTGTATACACCACAGGGACATCCTTCCCACTGTCCACCAGAGGGAGTTCCTCCCCAATGTTTACCACAGGGACATCATTCCCACTGTTAACCACAAGGAGGTATTTCCACATGTCCACAACAGGGACGTCCCTCCCACAGGCCACAATATATATGTCCTTCCAATGTCCACCACAGGGACATCCTTCTCACTGTCCACCACAAGGAAGTCCTCTCTACTGTCCACCTCAGTGATGTTCTTTCCACTGTCCAACACAGGTATGTCCCTGCCCTGTCCAAAACAGGCATATCCTTCCCACTGTCCACCACAGAAAGTTTCACCCTGCTGTCCACAACAAGAACATACTTCACAATGTCCACTAAATGAAGTTTTCTCTACTGTCCACCACAGAGGTGTCCTTCCCACTGTCCACCACATGGTGTTTCTCTCCACTGTCCATGAGAGGGACATGCTTCCCACTGTCCACCACATGGAGGTCCTTTCCAGTGTCCACAACATGGATGTCCTTCCCCCACTCCACAACATAAATGTCCTCCCCACTATCCAACACATAGACCTTCTTCCCAAGGTTCACCACAGAAAGGTCCTCTCTACTGTCCACCACACGGATGTCCTTACTTCTGTCCAAACCAGTGACATCCTCCCCACTGTCCACACCAGGGAAGTCCTCCCCATTGTCCACCACAAGGATGTCCTTCCCACTGTCCACCTAAGTGACATCCTCCCCTCTGTCCACAAAAGGGATATGCTTTCCACAGTTTACCACAAGGAGGTCTTACCCACGGTCCACAACAGAGATGTTCTTTCCACTGTACAACACAGAAACATCCTCCCCAGTGTCTATCACAAGAAAGTACTACACACTGTCACACACAGGGACATCCTACCCACTGTCTACCACAGGGAAGTTCTCCCAAATGTACACCACAGGTAGATCCTCTCCACGTCCACCACAGGGACATCATTTCAACTGTCCACCACAGAAATATTCTCCCCACTGTCCACAAAAGTGATGTCCTTCACACTTTCCACCACAGAGACTTTGTACCCACTGCCTTCCACAGGGCCATCCTACCCACTGTTGACCACAGGGATGTCCTTCCCACTGTCCACCAAAGGAATGTTCTTCCCACTGTCCACCAAAGGTACATTTTTCAACTGTCCACCACAGAGATATCCTACCCACTGTCCACCACAGGGACATCCACACCACTGACCACCAAAAAGAACATCCTTCATACAGTCCACCATAGAGAAGTTCTCTCTGTTGTCCACCAAAGGGAAGTCATTCCCACTGTCCATCCTCCACTGTCCATACCCCACTGTGACATCCTCCAAATTTTCCACCACAGTGACATGCGTTTCAGTGTTCACCACTGAGACATCCTACAGACTTTGCGCAACAGGGACATTTTCCTATGCACAACAGAGATATCCTCACAACTGTGCACCACAGGAACATCCTCCTTTGCACACCAGGGATGTCAGCAACACTCTCCACCCCAGAGATGTCCTCTGCACTTTCCACAACAGGAACATCCCCCCACTATTCACCAGAGAAACATCTTTCCCAATATTCACCACAGGGATGTCATCCCAAATATCCAACACAGAAAAGTCCTCTTCACTGTCCACCACAGAGATTTCGTGTCCACTGTCCACAAGAGGGATGTCCACAGCACTGTCCAGAACAGGCCTGTTCTTCCCACTGTCCACCACAGAAAGGTACACCCTTCTGTCCAGAAAAGAAACGAACTTCCTAATGTCCACCTCAATGATTTCCTTTCCTCTGTCCACCACAGGGACGTCCTTCACACTGTCCACGACATGGAGGTCCTCCCCATTGTTCACCAGAGGGACATGCTTGCCACTGTAGAACACACGGTGGTCCTTCCCAATGTCCACACCATGTAATTCCTTTCCAAAATCCACAACATAAATGTCCTTCCCACACTCCACCACAGGGACCTTCTTCCTAATGTTCACCACAGAAAGGTCCTCCCTACTATCCACCACAGGGATGTTCTTATCACTGTCCACATAAGTGACAACCTCCACTATCTCCACCACAGGGACATCCTTCCCACTGTCCACCACAGGGAGTTCCTCCCCAATGTCCACCATCCTTCAAACTGTTCACCACTAGAAGGTCTTTCCCAATGTCCACAACAAGGACGTCCTTCCCACAGTCCACAACATATGTGTCATTCAATGTCCATGACAGGGACCTCCTTCTCACTGTCCACCACAGGGAAGTCCTATCTATTGTCCACAACAGGTAGGTCCTATCCACTTTCCACCACAGAAATGTCCTCTGCACTGTCCACAGCAGTCATGAACTTTCCATGGTCTACCACAGGGACCACCTTTCCACTGTCCACCACAGGGAAGTCCTCTCTACTGTTCACCACAGGGATGTCCTTTCCACTATCCAACAAAGGATATCCTCCGCAATGTCTACAAAAGTCAAGTCCTTCCCACTGTCCACCACAGAAAGGTACACCCTGCTGTCCACAACAGGAACATACTTCCCAATGTCTACTAAATGTTGTCCTCTCCTTTGTCCACCACAGAATCATCATTCCCACTGTCCACCACATGGTGTTTCTCACCACTGTCCAAGAGAGGGACATGTTTCCCACTGTCTACCACACAGATATCCTTCCCAATGTCCACAACATGAACGTCCTACCCACAATCTACAACATAAATGCCCTCCGACTGTCCAACACATGGACTTTCTTCCCACTTTTAACCACGGAAAGGTCCTCTCTACTGTCTACCACAGGGATGTCCTTACCAATGTCCAACTTTGTGATGACCTCCCCTCTTTCCACTACAGGGACATCCTCTCCACTGTCCACCACAGGGATGTCCTTCCCACTGTCCACCTAAGTGACATCATCCCCTCTGTCCACAAGAGGGACATTCTTCCTACAGTTCACCACAAGGAAGTCTTTCCCAATTTCCACAACAGAGATGTTCTTCCCACAGTCCACAACATAAATATACTTCCAACTGTCCACCACAGTCACTTTCCCCCAAAGAGACCTCCAACCTACTGTCCACAACAGAATACCCTCCCCACTTTCCACCACAGGGAGGTCCTCCCAACTGTCCACCACAGGGACGTCCTTTCCATGGTCGACCAAACAGATGTCCTTAACACTATCCTCCACAGGGACATCCTCCTGTGTACTACAAGGACATCCTTACCACTGTCCACAACATGGTTGTCCTCAACAATATGCACTACAGGGAAGTCCTCACCACCGTCCACCACACGAATATCCTCCATAGTGTAAACCACAGGGACATCCTAGTTAGTGCCTGCCCACCACAAGGATGTCCTCCACAGTTTAATCCACAGGGATGTCCTCCTCAGTGTGCACTACAATGAAGTACTCACTATTCTATACCACAGGGATGTCCTTCCCACTGACCACCTCAGTGACTACCTCCCCTCTTTCCATCACAGGTACATCCTACTCGATTTCCCCACAGAAAGGTTCTCCCTGCTGTCCCCCACAGGGACATCCTTATCACTATTTACCACAGGGTCGTCCTCACCAATATCCACCACAGGGAAATCCTTCCACTGTTCACCACAGGAACCTCCTTTCCACTGTGCACCAAAGGGACATTCTTCTGTGCATAACGGAAATGTTCTTACCACTGTCCATCACAGAGATGTACTCTGCACTCTCCACTCCAGGGAAATCCTTCACACTGTCCTCCAAAGAGAAGTTATTTATGCCCCACATGAACGTACTCCCCACTGTCCACAAGGCCATCCTTCCCACTGTCCACCACAGTGAAATTCTCTCACCAATGTCCACTGCAGAGACGTCCTTCCTAGAGTCCACCACAGGGATTTCCTCCCAACTGTCAAACACAGGGACGTACTTGCTACTGTAAACCACAGGGACATCCTCCCAACTCTGCACCACAGGGCCATCCTCCTGTGCACAAAAGAGACATCCTCACAAATGTGCACCACAGGGACATCTTCTGGTGCACACCACAGACGTCCTCACCACTCTCCATCCTAGAGATGTCCTCTGCACTCTCCAAAATATGGACATCCTTCCCACAGTCCACCAAAATAAGGTTTTCCTGTGCACCACAGAAACATCTTCACCACTGTCTACCACAGGGACATCCTCATCACTGTCCAGCACAGGGGATGTCCTTACCACTGTCCACCACAGGGACATCCTCTACATCGTTCACCACAGGGACATCCTATTCTCTGTCCACCACAGTGATGTCCTCACCACTCTCCACAAAAAGACATCCTTCCCACTGTCCACCACAGGGATTTCATCCCAACTGTCCACTACAGAGAGTTCCTCTTCACCATCCACCACAAACATGTCCTTCCCACTGTCCATGACAGGGATGTCCTTCCAACTGTCCACCAGAGGGATATCCTTCCCACTGTTTCCCACAAAGAGGTCCTTCTTAATGTCCACAAAAGGGACATCCATTTTACTGTCCACAACATAAACATCCCTCTGACTCTCCACAACTGGGACATCCTTCCCACTGTCTACCACAGGGAGGTCCTATGTATTGTACACCACAGTGATATCTTTCCACTCTCAACTACAGGGACGTCCTCCTCACTGTCCACCACAGGGACATCCTGCCCAATGTCCACCACAGGGATGTTCTCACCAATGTCCAACACAGAGTTGTCCTCAGCACTCTTCACCACAGGGACATCTCTCCCCCATCAACCACAAAGATGTCCACCCCACTGTCCACCACTGAGATGTTTCCTCACTATCCACAACAGGTGCATACTCACCAATGTCCACCACAGGGGTGTTATTTTTCATCGTTCAAAGCAGAAACATCCTCCCCACTGAGCACCTCAGGGACATCCTCATGTGCACAACAGGGTAGTCGTCAAGACTGTGCACCTCAGGGTCATCTTCCAGTTCACAACAGGTACGTCTTCACCACCGTCCACCCCAGAGATGTCCTCTGCACTCTCTAAAACCAGGACATTCTTCCTACGGTCCACCAAAATGACGTTCTCCAGTGCATCACAGAAACATCCTCACCACTCTTTACTACAGGGATGACCTCCCCACTGACCAGCACAGGGACATCCTCCCCACTTTTCACAATAGGGATTTCCTTCCACTGTCCACCACAGTGATGTACTTTCCACTGTCCAACAAAGGAATATCCTTCCCACAGTCCACCACAGGGACATTCTTCCAACTGTCACCACACGGACATCCACTGTCCATCACCTGGACTTCTGTTCCACAGTCCAGCACACGGACATCCTCCAAATTGTCCACTACAGAGACATCCTTTCCTCATCTACCACAGAGACATAAACCCTACTCTCCACCTCAGAGATGTTTCCCCACCCTCCACCACATGTTTGTCCTCATCAATGTCCACCACTGGGGTGTTCTTTCTCACTGTTCAAGACAGGGACATCCTCCCTATTGTGCACCACAGGAACAATCTTCTCTTCACAACAGGGAAGTTCTCATGACTTTGCACCACAGGGACTTCTTCCAGTGCACACCAGGAACGTCCTCACCACTGTCCACCCAGAGATGTCCGCTGCATTCTCCACGACAGGGCATCCACTCCACTATCCACCAAAGAAACGTCTTTCATACTATTCACCACAGGGATGTCATCCCAAATGTCAAACACAGAAAAGTCCTCTTCACTGTCCACCACATAAATGTCCTACCCCCTGTACACCACAAGGATGTCCTACCCATGTTCCACCAGGGAAATATCCTTCCCACTGTTTATCACGAGGAGGTCCTTCCCAATATCGACAACAGGGACTTCCTCCCCACTGTCCACAACATAAATGTTCTTCCCACTGTCCACCACAATGTGTTTCTCTCTATTGTCCACCACAGAGATGTACTTTCCACTGTCCACCAAAGGGACGTTTAACTTTGCCTTTCAGAAACTTCCTAAACACTGTCCACCACAGAAACTTCCTCATCACTGTCCACCACTGTGACATCCTTTCCACTTTCCACCATGAGGAGGTCCTATCCACTGTCCACAACTGAAACATCCTTTCCACTGTTCACAACAGGGACATCCTTCCTAATATTTACAACAAGGAATTCCTCACCACTGCCCACAACTGGGACGTCCTTTCCACTGTCCACCACAGAAACATCCTCATCACTGTCTATCACAGGGACATCTGTACCACAGTCCACCACAGAGTGTTCCTTCCTGCTGTCCACCACAGGAACATCCTTCACACAGTCCACCACAGTAACGTTCTCTCAGTTGTCCAAAACAGAAACTTTCTCCCAACTGTCAACTACAGGGCCATCCTACATACTGTCCACCACAGGGAGAACCTCCCGACTGTCTACAACAGAAATGTCCTTCCCATTGTCCAATATATAAACATCCTTTCACTGTCCACAAAAAGGACTTCCTTACCACTGTTTACCACAGTTAGGTCTTTCTAACTGTCCACCACACAAATATGTTTCCTACTATCCACTACAGAAACATCCATCCCACTGTACACAACAGCGGCGTACTCCCCACTGTCCTCCTCAATGACGTCTATCCCACTGTCCACAACAGAAAGGTCCTAACCATTGTCCACCACAGGGACATCCTCACAACTGTTAACCACAAGAAGTTCCTCCCCAAAGTCCACTAGAGTGATGTTTTCCCACTGTCCACCACAGGGACGCCCTACCCCACAGTCCACCAAAGTGTGATCCTCCCCACTGTCCACAACAAGGACATCCTCCTGTGCACAACAGAAATGTCTTCACCACTGTGCACCACAGGGACATACTTTGCATTGTCCGCCACAGGGATGTCATTCCTACTGTCCACCAAAGTGAGGTACTCCCTGCTGTCCACCACAGGGGCATCCTTACCACTGTCCACCACAGGGTCATCCTCACCACTGTCCACCACAGGGATGTCCTTCCCACTGTTCACCAGAGGGAAATCTTCCCCAATGTGCACAAAAGGAATATCCTTTTACTGTCCATCACAGGGATGTCTTTCCTGCTCTCCACCACAGAAAGGTCCTCCCTGCTCTCCACCACAGGGACAGTCTTCGCACTCTCCAACATAGAACGTCCTTTTGACTGTCCACCACAGGTACATACTCTTCACTGTCCACCAGAGGGGCGTTCTTCACATTGTAGGCCACAAAGAGTTCATTTCATCTGTCCACCACAGGGACATTCTTTCCAATGTCCACCACAGGGATGTCCTCCCCACTGTCCACCACAGAGACATCCTACACATGTCCACCACAGGGAAGTTTTCCCCACTGTCCTCCATAGGGATGTATTCCCCTTGTCAACAACATGGCCATCCTTCCACTGTCCACAAAAAGGACATTATTCCCACAGTTTAGCACAGGGATGTCCTCCCCACTGTCCACTACAGGGATGTTCTACATCATGAGGGAGGTCCACCCAACTGTCCAACACAAGGATTTCCTCCACACTGTTCATCAGAGAGAGGTCTTCCCCAATCTCCACCACAGGGACGTGTTTCTGTGTACCACAAGGACATCCATAAAACTGTCCACCACAGGGTCATCTTCACCAATGTCCAAAACAGTGACATCCTTCCCACTGTTCACCACAGAAACATCCTCATGTGCACAACAGGGACATCCTGACCAATGTGCACCACAGGGACATCCTTTCCACTGTCCACCACAGGGACATCCCCCCAATGTTCACTACAGAGTGGACCTCCAAACAGTCCACCACATGGATGTCTTTCCCACTGTCCACCAAAGGGACATCCTCCTCACTTTCCACCACAGAGACATCCTCCTATGCACAACAGGTACGTCCTCACAACTGTGCACCACAGGAATATTCTTTCTGCTACCCACAACAGAGATGCCATTCATACTGCAGACCACAGAGATGTCTTCCCTGCTGTCCACTAGAGGGACATTCTTCTCCATTTCCACCACAGAAACCTCCTCCCCAGTGTCTACCACAGGTACATCCTCCTGTGTACAACAAGGACATCCTTACCACTGTCCACTACATGGATGTCATCAACAATATGCACTACAGGGAATTCATCACCGCCATCCACCACATGAAAATTCTCCGCACTGTAAACCACAGGGACATCATACACACTGTCCACCACAGGGAGGTCCTCCCCTCTTCCACCACAGGGACATCCTTCTGCCTGTCTACCACAGTGATGTCTTCCCCACTGGCCTCCAAATTTAGGTTCTTCCCACTATAGACCACAAGGACGTCATTTCTAAGGTCCAGCACATGGAACTTCTCTTCACTGATCATCACAGGGATTTCCTTCCCACTGTACACCACAGGGGCATCCTCCCGTTCACAACAAGGATGTTCTTACCACTGTCTACCCCTAGAGGTATCTTCTGCTCTCCCCAGTACAAGGACATCCTTCTCACTGTCCACCAAATAGACATTCTCTTGTGCAACACATGAGCATTTTCCTTACTGTCCACAGGAGTTTCATCCTCTCTGTCCACAACAGTGAAATCATCTCAACTCTCCAACACAGGGACATCCTCCCAACTGTCCACAAAAGGATGTCTTCACAACTATCAAACACAATGAAATCCTTCCCCCTGTAAACAACAGGGACATCCTCCCCACTCTGCACCACAGGGACATCCTCCTATGCACAATGGGGACGTCCTCACAACTGTACACCACAGGAATATTCTTTCCACTGTCCACAACAGTGATGTCCTTCTCTCTTTCAACCACAGAGATGTCTTCCCTGATTTCCACTACAGGGACATTCTTCCCACTTTCCAACACTGAAACCTCCTCCCCACTGTCCACCTAAGTAATGTCCTCTCCACATTCCACCACAGAGAAGTCCATCCCACTGTCCACAACAGAAATGTCCTCCCCACTGTCCACCACAGTTAGGTCTTCCCAACGGTCCACCACAGGGACATCCTTTCCACGGTCCAACAAACAGATGTCCTCCCCACTGTCCACCACAGGGACTTCCTCCTGTCTACTACAAGGACATCCATACCACTGTCCACAACATGGTTGTCCTCAACAATATGCACTACAGGGATGTATTCACCGCCACCCACCACACAAATATCCTCCACAATGCAAACCACGGAAACATGCTACCCAATGTCCACCACAGGGATGTCCTCCCCTCTGTCCACCACAGGGACATCCTTCTGCCTGTCCAGCACAGTGATGTCCTCCCAAAGGGAGGTCCTTCCCACTGTTGACCAAAAGGACGTCATTTCAATGGTCCACCACAGGGAAGACTTCTTCACACTCCACCAAAGGGATGTCCTTCCCACTGTACAACACAGGGACATCCTCCTGTGAAAAACAGGGATGACCTAATGACTGTCCACCACAGAGATGTCCTCTGCACTATCCATCATATAGACATCCTTTTTGCTACACACCACAGGGACATGCTCCAGTGCATGACATTAACATCTTCCCCACTGTACATCACAGTGAAATCCTCTGCAATATCCACCACTGGGATGTCCTCCCCACCGTCTACAACAGGGATGTCCTTCCCACTAATTACACCAGTAAGGTCCTCCTCGCTGTCCACTTAGAGGACGTCCTTCCCACTGTTCACATCAGTGTTATCCTCTCCTCAGATCATAACAGCGATGTCTTTCCCACTGTCCACCACAGGGACCTCTTTTCCACTCTCCACCACAGGGAAGTCCTCACTACTTTCCACCACAGGGATGTCCTTTCCACTGTCCACCACATTGACATCCTCCACACTGTCCACAACAAACATGTACATCCCACACTCCACCACAGAAACCTCCTCTCCACTGTCCAGCACAGGGAGGTCCTCCCAACTGTCCACCACAGAGATGTCCTTTCCACTGATGACTAAAGAGATGTCCTTCCCACTGTCCACCACAGAGACATCCTCCCGTGTACTACAAGGACATCTTTACCACTGTCCACAACATGGCTGTCCACTACAGCAACGTCCTCCCCACTGTCCACTAGATGAATATCCTCCACACTGTAAACCACAGGGACATCTGACACATTGTCCACCACTGGAAGGTCCTCCCCACTGTCCACAACAGGAACATCATTCTATCTGTCCACCAGAGAGATGTCCTCCCTACTGTACACCTCAGTGACATCCTCCTGTGCACAACAAGGATGTTTTTACTAATGTACATGCCAGAGATATCCTCTGCACTCCTAACTACAAGGACATAATTCTCACTGTCCACCAAAGAGATATTCTCTTGTGCACCATAGGAACTTTGTTCTTACTGTCTACAATGCCTTCATCTGCAATGTCCACCACAGTGAAATCCTCCCAAATCTCTACCACAGTGACATCCTCCCAACTGTGCACAACAGGGATGTCTTCCAAATATCAAACACAGTTAAGTTCTTCCTACTGTAAATAACAGAGACATCCTCCCCACTGGGCACAACAGGGATGTCCTAACCACAGTCCACCACAGAGATGTCCTCCACAATCTCCACCATATTGACATCCTTCTGAGTATGCACCAGAAGGACGTTCTCCAGTGCACCACAATAACATACTCCCTACTGTCCACCACAGTGAAATCCTCCCCACTATCCACCACAGGGATGTCATCCCCACTGTCTGCAACAGGAATGTCCTTCACACAATTCAAAACAAAAATGTCCTTCCTGCTGTCCATCAGAGGGACAGCCTTCTCTCTGTCCCCCTCAGTGATATCCTTCCCACTTTCCACCACAGGGACGTTCTCCCAACTATCCACAAGAGGGTCATCCTTCCCACTGTCCACAAAAATGTCTTTCCCAATGTCCACAACAGGGATGTTCTTCCACAGTAGACACCATATATGTCCTGCCAATGTCCACCACAGGGACCTCCTTCTCACTGTCCACCACAGGGAAGTCCTCTCTACTGTCCACCACAGATATGTCTTTTCCACAGTCCACCACAGGGATGTCCTCCACCCTGTCCACAACAGGCATGTCCTTTCCATGGTCCACCACAGGGACATCCTTCCCAATGTCCACCACAGGGAAGTCCTCTCTACTGTCCACCACAGGGAAGTCCTCTCTACTGTCCACCACAGGGATGTCCTTTCCACTGTCCATCAAAGGGACGTCCTCTGCACTGTATAATACAGGCATGTCCTTCCCACTGTCCACCACAAAAAGGTACACCCTACTATCCACAACAGGAATGTACTTCCCAATGTCCACTAAATGATGTCCTGTCCTATGTCCACCACAGAGACGTCCTTCCCACTGTCCACCACATGGTATTTCTCCCCACTGTCCACGGGAGGGACATGCTTTCCACTGTCCACCACACAGAATTCCTTGCCAATGTCCAAAACATGGACGGCCATCCCACAATCCACAACATAAATGTCCTCCCCACTGTCCAACCCATGGACCTTTTTCCCACTGTTCACCACAGAAAGGTCGTCTCTACTCTCCACCAGAGGGTTGTCCTTACCACTGTCCAAACCAGTGACATCCTCCCCACTGTCCACCATAGGGATGTTCTTCACACAGTCCACACCATATATGTCCTTCCAATGTCCAACACAAAGACCTCCTTCCCACTGTCCACAACAGGGAAGTCCTCTCTACTGTCCACCACAGAGATGTTTTTTCCACTGTTCACAACTGGGATGTCTTCCACACTGTCCACAACAAACATGTACATCCCACTGTCGACCAAAGAAATGTCCTCTCCACTTCCCCACAGGGAGGTACTCCCAACTGTCCACAACAGGAATGTCCTTTACACTGTACTCCAAAGAGATGTCCTCCCAACTGTCCACCACAGAGACATCCTCCTGTGTACCACAATGACATCCTTACCACTCTCCACAACATGGTTGTCCTTACCAATGTTCACTACAGGTACGTCCTCACAACTGTCAACAACATGAATATCATACACACTCTAAACCCCAGGGACATACTACACATTGTCCACCACAGGGATGTTCTCCCCACTGTTCACAAAAGGAACATCCTTCTGCCTGTCCACCACAGTGATGTACTCCCCATTGTAAACCTAAGGGACATCCTCCTGTGAACAATAGAAATGTTCTTTCCACTGTACACCCCAAAGATATCCTCTACACTCCCCACTATGAAGACATCCTTCTCACTGTCCACCAAAGAGACATTCCTTGTGCACCACAGGTATGTTGTTCTTACTGTCTACAAGGCTGTCTTCTGCAC